>NW_006443138.1:26523504-26525775 GCF_000325575.1 Pteropus alecto
TTTCTTTGCTTCTGGCCTCATCTCTTTGGTCCTCTCTCAATGCTTTCTCTCTCTCCCTTTCCCTAATTTCCTCTCTTCCTTTTTCTCCTCCTATTTGTCCTTTCGTCCATCCCTCTGCCTCACCCTGAGCTGGGACAGTGATCACTCCCATTTTAAAAGACACTTTCCCCAATTCCAGCCACCATGTGCACACATCCACATATCTGAATGAATGGTTGTTTCCCTGCTCACACAACCAACCTCTCTTCAGGAACACAAGCATTTGATCCTTGTCACTTGGGAGCAGGAGAAACATGGCTGCTTCCCCTCACTGGAGTCAGATGCTGAGTAAACATAAAATTCATAGATGTTAGAGTTTCATGGTGAGCCTAAATTAAAAACAAACCCCAGAATTTATGCGAAGAGGTTAGAATTTGGTGGACTTTGAGGGTATTATGCTAAGTGAAATAAATCAGACAGAGAAAGACAAATACCATTTGACTTCACTTATATAAGGAATCTAAAAATGAGAGAAAAAAACAAGCTCATAAGACAGAAAGGTAAATACCATATAATTTCACTTATATGCAGAATCTAAAGAACAAAAAGAACAAACTAATCAAAAACAGACACAAATATAGTGGACAATTTGGTGATGGACAGAGGAGAGGGGCATTGGGGGTTGGGAGAATAGGGTGAAGGAATTAAGAAATACAAATTAGTAGTTGATAGTTGGTCACAGGAATGGGGAGCATGGCATAGGGAATGCAGTTAGCATTAATATGATGGCTAAGTGGAGGGCCGGGGGAGGGAGGGAACAATTTGGGGGAATGTTTTATGAACTATATAGATGTCTAACCAATGTACTGTATACTTGAAACTAATTTAAATAAATTTAATTTAAAAGAAAAAAGAAAGAAAGAAAAAGCAATCTCATAGACACAGAGAGATTGGTAATTGCCAGCGGTGGAAAGTGAGGGGTAGGTGAAATGGGTGAAGGGGGTCAAAAGGTACAAACTTCCATTTATAAAATAAGTAAGTCTTGGGGATGTTATGTACAGCATGGTGACTACAGTTAATAATACTGTGTCATATATTTGAAGTTGCTAAGGGAGTAGATCTTAGAGATTCTTGTTACAGGGGAAAAAATATATTTGTAACTGTGTAGTGAAAAACGTTAACTAAACTTATTATGATCATTTCACAGTATATACAAATATTGAACCATTATACTGTACACCTAAAACTAATAAGATGTTATATATTAATTATACTTTAATAAAAAAAAGAAGTTAAAATTTGATACACATCAGTTTACAGAGCACTTTCTGTACATATTTCACAACTCTGTGAACTCAGGTAGGTATCTTCTCATCTCCACGTACAGATCAGAAACCTGAGACTGAGAGAGATAAGAGAGATAAGCACTTGCTCCAAGTCACACGATCATCATGGTTATATCAGGATTCGATATTAGGTCCTCTAACAAGCCCCCATTAGTTACTGATAGTAGCTTACAGCAAAATAGAAGTGAGGCCTTTGCCCCAGAGATTGTCATCTCTGTTTAAAAGCCTTGCCACGAAAAGGCCTCAGGACAGGGCTATGCCTAGATATTCTTGAGCATCTCAGGGGTTCTTAGTCTGAGCCTTTGTCTACCTGCCTGCCTGTAAGTACTCATGATCATTTGTGTGTGCAAGTGCACACACACACACACCACTCAGCACATCCTGCCCCCTGCCCCTCCCCCAACCTCTTGCTCTGATTCTCACTAATTTTCATTACTTACCACCCATTTAGAGGCATAGAATTCAATGTCAGATGCCAAAAGTGAGCAACTGAGAGATGGGAATATGATCTCTTGCTCATTTTTTCCTCCATACTCCTTTTTCTAAGTGTCCTTAAACACACACACACACACACACACACACACACACACACACACACACACACACACCATTCCCTCCAAGTTAGCATTATAAACTTATGCAGATGCTGCAAATCCATCTCCAAGTGAGAGAGTCTCTTTATCACCGTCCAGTTCCATTTAGACAGAGGCAAATGAAGCTCTTTTTGGAGACTATCCTGAATCAACTTTTGTAAAGTCACCTTGGTATAAAATACCAGGAGGAGATTGTAGGCAATAACCAGAATTAGCCCAATGCGGAAAACTTTGTAGACATTTCTCCTGAGCATCATATTCTGTCTCTGGCTCTGCCACTCTCTGTGGGTCTGAGTGTATCACTGCCTAAGCAGACTGAGCTTTGTCTCCAGTGGCTGCATAGATGACACCTT
>NW_006443138.1:26525811-26527851 GCF_000325575.1 Pteropus alecto
CTTCTTTCTCCCTGAGCAGCATCAGGTGTGTGAAGGGTGCTATGACAGCCACCCAATGACCAGCAGGTTACCTGGACAAACCTTGTACTGTCTCAGAAGTCAAACTAATACTTGTTCTTGGAGCTAACTCAGGCTGCAGGGTGAGAAGCTTTTCTCTCTATATTCTGTTTGGTTTGGTTTTGGTTTTTAGCGTTCCTTATCTCGGGCAAAAACATCTGGGAGATTCTCTGAAAGGGCATGTGACATCTTTTCCTGTGAGTGTAGAAGGGGATAAATAGTATGAGAAAGGAATCCATAAAGTGGGAAGCTTCTGTACCATATGCTTTTTGAGAGCAAGGATGATGTCTCAGGTGTCTTTTTATCTAACTCTACAGGGCCTTAAACATTGTATGTGTGCAAAGAATGTTGCACACTTGAGGAGAGATTTTTACATAGGTTTTACCTAAAAGGTGGATGAGCTTGTGGCAACCCTTGGAGGTGAGCCACAGGCAATGGCCCTGCTTCACTGATTCCAAATCTGTGTTAGTCATCTACACAGCTCGGCACACTGAGGTTTTATCCTGCTCCAGCTTCCAGAAACTCTTCTGCTTCCGCACTTCACACTCACTTTATGTTTTAAAGAAATCATCTGATCATCATCATTTAAATTAAACACTTGAAATTGATCCCTAGAGCCAAAAGTTTCAAGTTCTATGTCTAGTTTTGGGTCCCTCCATAATCATACCATACCGCACACAAACTTCATTCCATTTCTTTAATATAGTTTCTATCTAATTCGAGCTGGTTTTGCCAAGATAATGGCATTGTGATTTACTTGCTTTTTCCACCCTCTACCTTTGTATGCCTGCTCCTTTAATCATTAAGCCCTAGGACATAAGATTTATCAAGCCTCAGATCTGTAATAACAGCACAATAAGTTTCGGTTACACTAAAGATAACATCTTAGACTTACATGTGTTTCAGCTCCAGGTCCATCAAGCCAGAACAACTACACCACAGGGCCACAGGGCCAGACAGGATGACACCGGGCTGATTCTAGAACCAGACACAGTGATCAATTATCCCAGCCCCATCCAATTGTCCAATCAGTAGCACCCATGACCCCAACTCCCTTAATTTTCATGATGACTGATTTTTTCCTATGTAATTGGTACTCCTGAGAGAGCATTAGCTCACCTGCATCTCCAGGACTTGCAACACCCTGAAGAAAATTCTTACTTTCTTTTCTTTCCTGCATGAATCTTTCCTTTGACTCCCATGCAGGTGAATGGACCCCTCTTTGTTCCAGTAATAATCTCTCTCACCTGTCTCAGACCCTTAGACTCCTTACTAGGTCCCCAAACACAACATATAAGACAAGAGCTTAGGCCAACATTTAAAGTAAAGAAATGTAGCTTTAGACAAAGCAGGTAGAACAAAAAAGAACGAAATTATAAGTAACATTTTTTTTTGTTTTTCCTCAGTCTTTCCTATCCTCTCGCCTTCAAATTAGAGTCAAAATAAATTTTAAAAGCACAATCACTTCTATTTCTGACTCAAAATGAAGTAGACCACTAAAAACTCTGGACAAAATATATAAAACAAACATAAGACTGAAAAGTGGAGATAAGAGGGCAGATTGTCTAGAGATCTCAGGACCCAAGAATGACATGTCCGACAGGCAAAAGTAATAAAAGCCCCAAGAAAATCCTGCTCTGTCTAGCCAAAGGAACAGGAAAGGGGCAGCCTAGCAAGACTGAAAACATTCAGACAATAACTACTCTACTCCAGCCAGTTTCCACTGAAAAACCTGCCATATCATATCTATCCCATCAACAAAGGCCATGTGGGGAGCCCTGACTTCCACCCTCACCCCAGCTATGATGAAGTGTCTCTTCATTCTCCTCTAGAATGGTGGCCTTGTGGGGAGTTATAATTTTTATCCCTGCTATCCCATGATGTCAGTAAGAGAAGAGTAATAAAGTGGCCCTTCCTCTTAACCAGTTGGTGTCAGCCAGTGGGAATGAGAAACCTGAACGTCTTTCCCCACCCAACAGAAAT
>NW_006443138.1:26528185-26537498 GCF_000325575.1 Pteropus alecto
CACCAACACCAATATGACAAAGATGTTGGAATTGCCTAATAAGCAGCCATCATAAAAATACATCAACATGCAATTATGAATATGCTTGAAACAAATGAGAAAAGTAGTCTCAGCAAAGCAATATAAACTCTTAGGAAAGAAAGAGAAGACATGGAAAGAAAAGGAAGACATAAAAAGAAACCACATGAAAATTTTAGAACTGAAAATATAATAAATACAATTTTTAAATCATGGTGACGGAAGGAAATCTGACTTTGGGTGGTGAATACACAATTCAATATACATATTATGTATTATTGAATTGTACACTTGAAACCTACATAATTTCATTAATCAATGTCACCCTAATAAATTTAATTTAAAAATAAAATAAAATAAAAATTTTAAATCATTGGAGGAGCCTCAATAGCAGAACGAAGAGGATAGAGAACAGAATCAGGGAACTTAATTAGAAGACAGATAAGACAATAAAAATTACCCAACCTGAATAATGCAGAGAGAACAGTCTAAAAAAAAAATAACAACAGAACCTCAGGAACCTGAGACTATAACAAAAGATTAAGTGTTTCATCAGAGTCTCAGAAGGAGACTCTGTCTCAGAAGGCTAAACAAGAATTCAAAAAAATAAGGTCTGAAAATTTTCCAAAGTTGGCAAAAGACATAAATCTACAGATTCAAAAAAGCTGTGTGAACCATAAATAAGATAAACTCAAAAAAAAAACCAAAAAAAAAAAAAAAAAAATCTATGCCAAGACAGCATAATTGAACTTCTGAAAATTAAAGACAAAGAGAAAATTTTGAAAATAGCAAGAGAGAAATAATGGCTCACTTGCAGAAAAAATAAATAAAAGATTTGAATGACAGCAGATTTCTGATCAGAAATCACAAAGACCAGAAGGATGTATCATTTTCGAGTGTAAAAGAAAAGAATGATCAATCCAGAATCTTAAATCCAACAAAAATATCCTGCAGGAATGAAGAAAATTAAGCCATTCTCGGACAAAATAAAATTAAGAGAATTTGTTGCAGACTTACTCTAAAAGAAAGCACAAAGAATTTTTTCAAAATGAACAAATGAAAAAAAAAAACAAAAACAAATCTTGGAACATTCATAAGAAAGAAATAACAACAGAAGAAGTAAAAATCTGACTAAATACAAAGGCTTTTTTTCTTTTCAGTTTTCTAAATTACGGTTGACAGTTGACACAAACATTGTAATATTGTCTTAGTTCTCAAAGTATGTAGAAGAGATACTTAAGACAATTGCATTATATATAGGAGAGGGTAAAGAAACTTAAAAGCAGGTAAGGTTTCTACATTTTACCTGAACTAGTAAAATAATGACACTAGTGGACTGTGATAAGTTATATATGCATAGTGGTGATGGAATAGTGCTAAAGTATTTTGATTGTAGTAGTGGTTGAATGAATCTACATGTGTATTAAAAGGACACAGAACTATACACACAGTATCAATGTCAAAGTCCCAGTTTTGTTATTGCGCTGTAGCTGTATAAAATGTATCCATTGGGAGAAAATGGATAAAGGGTACACAGAAGTGCTCCATACTATTTTTGCAAAGTTTCATGAATCTATAATTATTTTGAAATTAAAAGTTTTTTAAAAAAGAAAACATTACCTCTACCCTAAACAGACTGCTGAAGTAAATCGCTTTCTGAAATTATAAACCCTTTATTAAAAACACACAAAAGAATAGTGGTCATCTGTGGAGGTGATGGGGGCTGGGGAACTGAGGGATAGAAGTGGAAAGTAGACTGACTTTACACTGAACAATTTTTTATATTTTTTTATTTGTATCATATTACATGAATTATCTATTTAAAATAAATAGAATAATTTAATAAAAATGTGCATCATATTCTCAGATGTTCACTCAGCTAGAGAGACCAGCAACTATTTCTTTCCCTGTAGTCTTCACTTGTCCCAAAGGGGTCATGTGAAAGTCTGTGGGAATTCTAGGTTCCCTCATGCATCCAATCACTGCTCAGAACACTGAAGCAGTGGGCCTCAAATGTTCAAGTTAAAAAAAAGTCAGATGGATATCTTTGTAAAAACACAGACATCCAAGTCTCAAGCCTATGGATTCTAATTTTGTTGATCTATTATGGGACCTGGGCATCAGCATTTTAACAAATGCCTCATATGAATAAGCTTACATTTCTGCCCCAGAAAGCTCACAAATCCATGGAAGAGATGGAATGATCTACAATTAGAGTGAAGGTGATTAGAACCATGTAGGAGGCACCAACATGAGCCAAGGGCCACAAGAAGGTAAATGACCATTCAGCCTGGGTACGTGGCATCTTGAAAGGTAGGTAACTTTCAGTCCCTCTAGTAGAAGAAGCAAGTATAAGGAAGGTTGTGAGAACAAGAAGGTACAAATTATTTAATTAAGACAAATAGTTCAGGGTGGTCAGAATGTAGAGATGGGGACTGGCATAAAAATAATATTTTTGTTTATAATAATAATAAAAAAAATAAAGCTGACCTAAAAGGCCAAACACAAGGGAATGGTTAAATAACTTATGATACATTAATGGCTAAATAAATTATGGTACCTTCACTCCAAAGAATAGTAGGATATTATGGGCAGCAAGTACACACTGTTGGAGGAAGTATGGATATTAGAGTAAGATAGTGATTCTGTTACTCACTAACCAGGTAAACTCAGGCAAGTTATTTCACCTCTCTCAACCTCATATTCCTTATCTGCAAAATGGGAATATATAACACTCTTCTTTGCAGAGTTCTCATGAAGTTTAAATGAGATAACCTTTGTAAAAGGCCTAACATATTCAACAAACATTATGTATTATCATAGCTGTCATTTTTGTTAAAAAGGTTTTGAAAGCTGTATCACAACATGAAAACCTGCTTAAAGAAAATGGTAAGTGAAAAAACAAAAATGGCTAGAAAATTGTTTAGGTAGCCTGAGCTTTCTAAATTACAAGAGCCCTAAATAGTGACACAGTACCACTGCCAGCCCAAATTTATTTGATACTTACCATGTCTGCTGTTACAGGATTCCAGGACTCTGCAAAAACTCCTTACATATTTCTGAAAGTCCATCGTGAGGTTTCAGAAGTAGTATGCTAGGCTCCATGCAGCATCTTGTACTTTTCCTCCTTAATCCCATTAGTGATCTCTCTACCAAACATAGCAAACTTTTACAGCCATCCTGCTCCTTCTGTAGAATACCTAAGCCCCTACTTTAGAGTATGTACTCACAGGCCCCTTAAAGGTGCTAAAAACTATGAAATATCCTTTGCTGGAAGGAAACAGCTCGGGGTAGAGTGCATCAAAGCCAATCTATCTTGTATCCCATTGCCTCATGAAGTTTGGAGGAAAAACAACCCTCCATTTTTACCCACAGATTTTTTTTCTCCAATGAGAGGAATGGGAGGAATGTTGAGTCAGAGGTAATCCAAATGTCACCAATCACACCTAGTCAGAATCACTTCCCCCTCGGATGATGAGAACTTTGCATTTATCCTCATTTGTCTGCCTGACACTTTTCCTTAGCATGAGTTCTTTCCCAGAAGGCACCAAGTCCTTAGCAGACTCCTGCTTGCCTACCTGACCACTCTGCCAGATGTGTTCAGAGATGACTAAACCCAAGCAAAGAGCACAGCTAAGAATCTAGGTAGGAACTTCCTCCATATCCCAATATATGACCATGATTATAGCAGTGTTTGAAAGAAAATCAATACCCAAGGCCCAGATTCCTCAATACAAGGAACCAGTGTACCTTAAAGAAATAGTTGATTCTGGGGCAGGAAAAATATAAGATGAACCTGAAGCATCTTGTACTACCAGAAGGTAAGGAAATGCACAAAAAGAGGAAAGAAGAAAATGAAAACAAGAAAACCAAACAGAACTACAAGAAAAAAAGAGTAGAAGGAAATATGCTGAAATGATAAGAAAGGTTGTATTAGTAGCAATATAGGCAGTTAATTTACTTTTCTATTTTTAATTATTCTCTGATATTGTCTTATAGGCTTCACAATGGGAGACATTTATAAATTAATGATATTCTAAAGTAGACATGGTAGCCATCTGAAAACAAAGGCTAAGGGGAGAGAAGTGGTGAAGAAGACTCTGCTTCAGCAACTGAGTGCTTGGTAGTGTCCATAACTCAGGGAGACAACAAAGAAGGAAGAGTAGATATGGGGAGAAATAATTAGGCCAAGTAGGCACATGTTTCATTTGAAAGGCCTCTGCAAGATCATATAAGTCCAGGAAGAAAACTGGAATTTTGGCTCTGAAGCCCTGGGGAGAGATCAAAGGCAGAAAATTTTCTCAGAGAAAATGAATAAAGTTTTTGAGAGTAGAAATGTATTGCAATTAAACATAACAATGGAATATTCAAGTATGGAAATTTTAGTTTTTAGTATCTTAAATCATATTGAGGAAAAATGGTGATTCAATCATTAATAATGTCTATCTTTTCTCTTCCATAACATAAAACATCTAGCCAGACAGTAAATAGTTCAGAATGGATTTCTTTTATTGATCATAATGCTTACTTTTTTTTAGTGGGGGAGGGGGGGCGGAATCTACCCCCACTCATACTTTATCTCTAAACTTTCTGCTCATTGTATGCTCATTTGGGGGGAATATGTTCTCAAGGGATTATATTATCCATACTAAATCAGTAATAAATATCTGTGTAATCGCAGAAGATTCATTCATTTGACAAGTAATAGGATTGATAATAATGGCTGAGAAAAGTTATTTGTAGACTGTGAACACGTGTTGGAGAGAAAAAAGCAAATAGATGTTTGTAAGCACCTTCTATGGGGCAGCCAGTGTTAGGCATTTTATACAAGTAATTTCATTTGGTCTTCATAACCACCTTGTGTTGCTGAGATTATTACCCCATTTCACAGATAAGGAAACTGAGGGGCAGAAGGTTAAGTAATATCTACACTAGATCAGGCTGTATTCTTTTATTTTCAGCATTTGAATCATAGTTTTTTATGGTATAGTTTTGGTGGTTAGTACAGGTAACTTGCAGATAGTTTTCTTTTTGCATATAAATAACCACTTCTTGGTGTCTTTCTTGATTTCCTAGATTGGTTGCCTATATATTGATCATTGTACTAAAGTCTATACATAACAAAGATACAAGTGTTCCAAGACAATAGTTTTTCACTCCAGTTGCTGAATCAGGAGTGGGAATATTAGCTAGTATGACCCAAGAAGAAATCATAAAGTAAAAATCCTGAGCAAGAAAACTTTGAGGTATAATTCGCTTTAAAGATGGACTTTCCCACCAATAATCAAGAGGCCTGAACAGATCTCTCCCACTACAGCAACAGAAGAAAAATAATCACACTGCAGAATTAAAGAGCATCATACAACCTTACGCATTTGTACATAATTAAGAGTACAAACTAAAAAGAGCCAATGGTGTAATCAATACAGTGGTTAAAGAGTTAACTTTGAGAAATGGCAGAGTAATAAAATCCTTTGCAATTTAATCACCAGCCCTGAATACCTATAAAAGAATAGAATTGGCCTAAGTAAAAGAAATAGCCTGGAAAATAGACCCATATAGATTGCAGAACAAGGGAACAAAAAAAGAACTGGAACCAGAATCAAAAACATGGATTTTTTTTTTTAACCACACCTGGTTGTTTGATCAGTGACCTAGCAAGGAAGTCTTAGCCATTACCAAAAGAACTAGAGTTGACACAATTTTTACACAGCCTGCACTTGTCTATATAATTCAATTTTTATAAGGCTTTAAACTCAGTTCTTCAAATGTTAACTGATGGGTGATGATTTGAAAAATTATTTTATTTGCCATCTGCCTCCTGCCAGCCAATAGGCCAGTTTCCATTTCATTTAAGCATTCCAGTGAGACTTTAAATAATGCAAGGCGAAACTATAAGTTTGAAAGAAAACTGTAAGAAGCACTTAGAAAAAGATACTTTGGAATTATAGGCAAGTAAAAGTTAATTTGATAGGTTTGAGAGAAAGATATCTCTACCCTATAAAATTTGCTGAAAAATCAGCTGGTAACAGATGAAATACCACCCTAATATTTAAAATTTTTCTGGAATCAATTTCTGCTTCCAGCTATGATAGAGTAACCAGGATCAAATTTGCTCTCCTGCCAAAAGCAACTCTATATGAGACAACTATTTTCAGGCAATGAAAGCAAAAGACTGTGATCCCTAATAGAAGAGAAATATGAGTTGAGCCCCACATCCACCCCACTTCTTTACCTGGGGACAATTTCACAACCATGGCATAAAATGGTGAACCACAAGCAGAGCATGATAGTTGTATTGATCTGGACAGTCATAGAGCAGAGTTTGGGGGTCTGCTAAAGCATATGGAAATTTCACTGTAGGGTACCAATGTTAAAAGAGCCACACAGAAAGAAGGATCCCAGAAGTTTTTCTGGGGATTCCCTCTAAGTTTCTAGACAAGGAATTGGATAAACAGGCCCAGGGAAAAATTACACACGGTCTACTGCTACAGGGTTGAGAGCATAAATGAGATATTAGATGTCACACAGGCTTGGGGGACATAAGAGTTCTGGCTGAGTCATAATAGAGAGATCTACACTGAATAGCCTGAGTATTCTACTAAGACACCAAGAAGACCACTACTTAAGAGTAATGACCATGCCCTAGAGTAAGGGCTACTCTAAACCTACTCTAACAAAGCCTAGGAACAAGTCTCAATAGCATCAAAATAAGTTGCCAGTATATTAACAGCCAGAACATAACTCAACACTCCTTAAGGAAAGACAACATAAAACAAATGCTTTATAAGGATTCATTCACAATGTCAAGATACAATCAAAAATTACTGGAAATATGGAGAGTCAAAAAATGTAACCTATAAACAAGAAAAATAGTCAACAGAAACTGACCAAAAGATGACCCTCATGTGGTAATTAAAAAAGAATAACTTTAAAATGGCTATTAAAAATGTCCAAGGAGGAGTTCTGGTTAAGATGGCAAAGTGGGAAAATACTGTGCTTGCCTCCTCCATGACCACATCAAAATTACAACTAAATTGTAAAGCAATCAACCCAGAGAAGGGATAAAGGGACAGCAAAGAGACACACGGGGAGAAAATGAATTGTGTGGCTTCGGGCTTTGGGCCACCACTATCCCTGTGTGGAGTCCTCCCCTCACGAAGCCTGTAGGGGCAGGTGAGTGCCAGATCTGAATCTGCATTAACCTGATTAACACCGCTCACTCCACCCTGGTGATTCCCTGAGGCTTCTCTCCACCCAGCTCTCATACCATCTTTGGCTCTTTCAGTGGCTGTACCTCACAGGCAGACTTGGATCACACAGCAAGCTTTCTTAAACTCTCCAAGGTCCACGTGCCTCAGAAATGTTGTAGCTGGCTTCAGTGTGCCCTGTGCCTTTCCCAGGCCCAATACAGTATAAGCTGGTCTTGCGTGACAGTGTGGCTCTCCCATGAGCCTCTGGGCTTAGCATAGACAGATGTCAACTGCAGATTCTTTGTAGCTCTTACAGAGAGAGGCTGACCTTGGCCTGCACTAGAGTCCCTCCAAAGAGGCTTTAGAAACACCACACCTAGTGACCGGCATCAGACCACAACAGAGTACCACCAGATTGGCTCCATAAACTGCACACTTAAAGAATGGTCTTGGCAGACACAGAGCCCAGCTGGGAAAAATCCTACTCTATAGGGTCAGCCCCCACTGTGGTTGTGGGCAGTCCTCACAGCCAGCCAGCCTGAGAGTCAACCCCAACCACCAGTGAGTAAATAGCAAGCAAGGCTCAATTACAACAGAAGGGCACACACGATTCACATAAGGAACATTCCTGGAGCACTCGGATCAGGTGCCCAAGGAGCTTTCAACACTGGGCCCCATAGGATACCTATTACAAAAGGCCACCCTGCCAAGAATGGGAGACAGCAGGTTTACCTAATACACAAAAACATACACAGAGAGTCAGTCAAAATGAGGATACATGTCCAAAATACCAGAATAGGAGAAAATTTCAGAAAAGTACCTAAATAAAATGGAGGTAATCTACCTATAAATACAGAATTCAAAACACTGGTTATAAAATGCTCAACAAACTTAGATTAAGAATAGATCAACTTAGTGAGAACATCAACAAAGATATAGTAAACATAAAAAAGAACATAGAAACCATAAAAAAAAGTTAGAAATGAAGAATACAATGACTGAAATTAAGAATACATTAGAAGAAATCAATAACAGAGCAGATGAAGTAGAAGATCGAATCAATGACAAGGTAGCAGAAACATAATGAAGAATACTCTAGAAGGAATCAATAGCAGATTAAAGCATAAGATCAAATCAGTGACTTGGAAGACAAGGTAGCAGAAATACCTAAAATACCTAAAGAAAAAAAAATTTTTTTAAAGGAAGATAGTTTAAGGGACCTCTGGGACAGCATCAAGTGTACCAATATTTGCATCATAGGAGTACCAGAAAGAGAAGAGCGAAATAAGGGATTAAACACTTATTTGATAAAATAATGACTGAAAACGTCCCTAACCTGGTGAAGAAAATAGATGTAAAAGAGCAGGAAGTGTAGAGAGTCCCAAACAAGATGAATCCAAAGAGGCCCACACCTGACACATTATAATTAAAATGACAAAGGTTAAAGACAAAGAGAAAATCCTAAAAGTAGCAAGAGAAAGGCAATAAGTTACCTATAAGAAAGCTCCCATAAGACTGTCAACTGATTTCTTAATGGAAACATTGTAGACCAGAAGGGATTGGCATGACATATTCAAAGTGATGAAAAGCCAGGATCTATAACCAAAACTACTCTACCCAGCAGAGCTATCATTTAAAATTCAAGGAGCAATAGAGCTTCCTAGACAAGAAAAAGCTAAAGGAGTTTATCGCCACCAAATCAATATTACAAGAAACGTTAAAGGTACTTATTTAAAAAAAGAAAAAACTTAAATATGAATTAGAAAATGGCAAAAACTATGTATCTATCACAATCACATTAAATATAAATAGATTAAGTGCTCTAACGAAAGACATAGAGTAGTTGAATAGATAAAAATATAACATCATAAAAACTCTCAACAAAGTGGGAATAGAGGGAATATATCTCAAAGTAATAAAGGCTATATGTGACAAACCCACAGCTAACATCATACTTAACAGAGAAAACCTAAAAGCATTTTTCTTAAGATCAGGAACAACACAAAGATGTCCAGTTTCACTACTTTGATTCAACATAGTATTGGAAGTTCTAGCCACAACGATTAGACCAAAAAGTTTAAAATAAAATAAAATAATAAAAT
>NW_006443138.1:26537526-26566376 GCF_000325575.1 Pteropus alecto
TTCACCCTTTTTATTAAGCATAGTATTGGAAGTCCTAGCCACAACAATCAGACAAGTTAAAGCAAAACAAGGCATCCAAATTTTAAAGGAAGAAGTAAAACTGTCAGATAACATGATACTACATATACAGAGAACTCTAAAGATTTCACCAAAAAACTACTAGAACTTATAAATGAATTCAGTAATGTAGCAGGATACAAAATTAATATTCAGATATCAGTTGCATTTTGATACACCAGTAATGAACTATCAGGGAAATTAAGAAAATAATTTCTTTTACAATTGGATCAAAAGAAAAATAAAATATCTAGGAATAAATTTAACCAAGGAGGTAAAAGACCTGTTCTTGGAAAATCATGGCATTGAAGAAAGAAATAGAAAAAGATTCAAATAAATGGAAGCATACACCGTGCTCATTGTTAGAAAGAATTAACATCGTTAAAATGTCTGTACCACCCAAAGCTATCTATATGATCAATGCAATCCCTATCAAAATACCAATGGCATTTTTCACAGATCTAGAACAAATAATCCTAATCTTTATATTGAACCACAAAAGACCCTAAATATCCAAAGCAATTTTGAAAAAGAAGAACCAAGGTGGAGATATCAAACTATACTACAAACCTATAGTAATCAAAATGGCATGGTATTGGCATAAAAACAGACACATAGATCAGTGGAATAGAATAGAGAGCCCAGAAATTAACCCATGCCTTAAGTAATTTATGAAAAATTAATTTATGACAAAGGAGTCAAGAATATATAATGAGGTAAAGAGAGTCTCTTTAATGAATAATGTTCAGAAAACTAGACAGATACATGTAAAAAAATAAAATTATGCCACCTTTGTACACCTTACAAAAGAACAAGCTCAATATGGATTAAAGATTTAAATATAAGAACCAAAACTATAAATATCTAGAAGAAAACAAAGGCAGTAAACTCTCTGACATTACCTTTAGTAATTTTTGATGATATATTGCCTCAGACAAGGGGGAAAAAAGAAAAAATAAACAAATGGGACTACATCAAACTAAAAAGTTTTTCACAATGAAGGAGACCATCAACAAAACAAAAAGACAACCTACCAATTGGAAGAAGGTATACACCAGTGTTATATCTGAAAAGGGGTTCACATGCAAAATTTATAAAGAACTCACACATCTTAATACCAAAAAAATGAACAATACATTTTAAAAAATAGGCAGAGAACCCAAATAGACATTTTTCCATTATTGTCTATTCAGGTGGCCAGTAAACATGAAAAGATGCTCAATGTCACTGATCATCAGAGAAATGCAAATTAAAACCACTTCATAGCTGTCAAAATTACTATCATTAATAAATCAACAAACAAGTGTTGGCAAGAATGTGGAGGAAAGGGAACTCTAGTGTACTGTTGGTAGGATTGCAAATTGTTGTAGCCACTATGGAAAACAGTATGGAGGTTCCTCCCAAAATTAAAAATAGAACTATCATATGATCCAGAAATCCCACTTCTGGGTATTTATTCAAAGAATTCCAAAACACTGATTCGAAAAGATATATGCACCCCTATATTCATTGCAGTATTATTTAAAATAATGGAATATGGAATATATGGAAGCAACCTAAGTGCCCATCAGTAGACAATTGGATAAAATAGTGATACATATATACCATGGAATACTAGTTAGCCATAAAAAGAATGAAATCTTATCATTTGCGACAACATGGATGGACCTGGAACTTACCATTTGCAACAACATAAACAGACAGAGGGTATTATGTTAAGTTAAATTAAATAAGTCAAACAGAGAAAGACAAATACCATATGATTTCATTTATATGTAGAACTTAAATAACAATATAGGTGAAACAACAAAACAGAAACACACTCATGGATACAGAGAATAAACTGATGATTGGTAGATAAGAGGGGTAGCCAAGACTGTGTGAAAAGATGAAATGAGTAAGAAGTACAATTGATAGTTAAAAAATAGTCACAGGATGCAAAGTACAACGTAGGGAATATAGTCAATAATATCGTTATAACTATGTATGGTGCCAAATGGGTACTCGACTTATCAAGGGGACCACTTCATAAAATTATATTAGTATCTAACTACTATGCTGTACACCTAAAATTAATACAATATTGAAATATCAAAAAATAACAAATATAAAAATTACAAAAATAAAGGTTTATGCTACCTTTAAAAATAAATAGGTAAAAATGTCTAAAGATTTAAAGAAAAAGATGGACAGAAAGAGTGCACAGAAGGAGAAATCCTTAGAATTTTCATCTTTCTGCTTATATTATCCAGTCTGTTCTTGTTTGTTGTCTACTTTGTCCGTTAGTGAACTTACCATATTAATCATAGTTATTCTAAATTCCTGGTCTGATAATTCCAACAATCCTGACATAATTTGATCTAGTGATGATGCTTGTTCTGTCTCTTCGAATTGTGTTTATTACCATTTAGTATGTCTTGTAATTTTTTTATTGAAAGCGGCAGACGCCTCTTAAAGGGGCTGCGTCCACGAGCGGATTTTTATGGTGACAGACCTGCTCGCTCTGAGCACCAGTGCCCATTCGGCTGTGCACAGGGAGCACCAGGGACTTATAGGGAGACATTGTCAGAGTGAGGGCTGAGGCGAGACTGGCTAGGTACAGAAGTGTTGGTGGCATCCATTGCTCCCCGTTGAGCCCTCCCCCATCGCAGAGCACTAGACACAGAGCCGCCATAGCCATGACGTCATCAAACTGGATAACAGAGGTAGCTCCGCCCAGAGGATTCCCTGAAACCTCACCTACCCCAACTCGGGCCCCACCCAAGACACATTCAAGCGTATCCTCAGTGAGTCAGGTGCTTCTTGCTGAGACTCACACTGGGGGATGCAGCTGGCCTCAGTTTCTGCTGTGGCCTTTTGAGGCAACTATAAGCATAGCATCTGTGGATTGCTTGCTGAATCTTAACAGGTGGCCCCAGAGGGTAGAGGCTTGGGCTAAATTTGGCCTGTAGCTGAACCCTACTCAAGACTGTGCAACTGTACACCTACTTCACAAATCCACACTAATAAGACCAGGAGACTTAGGAGCTTTGCCTAGTAAATAGAAACAGACACAGAAAGGCAGCCAAAATGGGAAGACAAAGAAGCAGAAACCATATGAGAGAACAGAACAGAGATCTAGATATAATGGAGTCAAGTAATTTAACAGATGTAGAGTTTAAAACACTGGTTACAAAGATGCTCCATGAACTTTTTGGAAGTGTAGAGAACTCCAACAAAGAAATAAATGGAAATGCAAATTATAAAGAGGGAATCAGTCTGAAATGGAGAACACATTATCTGAGATGAGAAGTATATTAAATGGAATAAAAAAAGTGAATAAAGAAGATGATCAAATGCCCTATCTAGAAGACAAGAAAGCCAATCAGGACACTCAATCAGAATGGCAAGAAAAAAGATGCCAAGACTATAAAAATAATTTAAGGAGGATATGGGACACAATTAAGGCTCCAAATATTCATCTGATCAGTGTAACTGAAGAAAATCAAGATGTTGAACAGCTGTTTGAAGAAAAAATGATGGAAAACTTCCCTAACCTGGTGAAGGAAAAGGACATAAAACCCCAGGAAGCTCAGAGAATTCCAAAAATCAGGGATCCAAAGAGGCCCACACCAAGACGAAGGGGTTGGCAAAAAATATTTGACAGAATGAAGATCCAGGATATACAACCAAGAATAATTTATCCAGCAAAGCTATCATTAAGAGTTGAAGGACAGATAAAGAGCTTCTCAGACAAAAATAAATTAAAGGAATTTATCAACACCAAGCCAGCATTACAGGAAATGTGGGAGGGACTTCTTTAAGAAGAAAAAAGGTGTATCAAAAACAGGAATAAAGAATGGTAACAACTACATTCCTATCTATAAATTCCTTAAATGGAAAAGAATTAAGTGCTCTAATCAAAAGATGGAGGGGCTGAAAGGATAAGAAAATAAGACCCAACATGTGAAAAGGAAGGGAATGGCAAAAGATATTGCTTTGATGGATCTAGAAGGTATTTAAGTCAGACAGAAAAAGATAAACACTATATGATTTCACTTATATGCGGAAAGAAAAAAAAAAGAACAAACTAATCAAAAACAGACTCACAAATATAGTGGACAATTTGGTGATGGACAGAGAGGAGGGGAGTTTGGGGAGCTGAGAGAAAGGATTGAAGGGTTAAAGAAGTACAAATTAGTAGCTGATGGATGGTCACAGGGATGGGAGCACGGCATAGGGAGTGCAGTTAGCATTAATACGTTGGCAAGGTGGAAGGTCAGGGGAGGGAGGGAGCAATTGGGAGGATCATTTTACTATCTATATAGATGTCTAACCCATGTACTTTATACTTGAAACTAATTAAAATTTTAAAAATAAATAAATAAAATTAAAATAAATAAATAAATAATTTTTAAAAATAAAATAACATTTACCTTCATTTTTTGGCATGAAAAATTTTTGTAGAACACATAAATGGATTGTCAATGTCTGTTTTTGTGCTACAAGAGTACATTGAGTAGTTGCGAAAGAGACCATATGGCTTGTGAAGCCTAAAATACTTACTATCTGTTCCGTTAGAGAGAAGTTTGCTGACCCCTGGACTAGACTAGATAAAAAGACAAGACTCAACTATATTTTGTCTCCAAGAGACACATTTTAAAAATAAAGACAAAAATTATTGAAAATAAAAGATTGGGGAAAAATCCCATGCAGCAGTAATCATAAGAGAACAGGTGTGGCTTTCAAACAAGACTTTCAAACAAGAAGTATTACTAGAGATAAAGAAGAAATTTTTATAATAATAAAAGAGTCAATCACGAAGACATAATAATCTTAAATGATTATAAACCTTATAACAGAGCATTAAAATGTGAAGCAAAAACTGACAGAAATGAAGATAGACAAATCTACAATCCTGAAGAGAATAAGTGATAAAACAATTAGAACAAAAAGTTAGTAAGTATTAGTTTTTTATTGCTCCATAACAAAATGCATAAAATTGATGGCTTAGAACAACACAGCTTTGTAGGTCAGAAGCCAGGGTGATCTAAGTGGGTTATCACCTAAGGCCAAAAGTATCAGCTAATCTGGGCTCTGTAGCCTCTGGGGAAGAATTCATTTCTAAATTCACTCAAATCGTTGGAAGAATTCAGTTCCTTACTGGTGTAGGCCATAGGTCCTCATTTATTTGCTGGCTGTTAGCCAGGGCCACTCAGCTCCCAGAAGCTACCCACATTCCTTGAGCCTCGCCCCCTCCATCTTCAAAGCTAGCTATGGTGCATCCATCTTCCTCATGCTTGAAATCTCTGACTTCCTCTTCTGTTACCAGCCAGACAAAACAGTCTGCTTTCAAAGAGTTCATGTTAAGGGAGCAGGTCCACTAGAATAATCTCCCTATCTTCAGGTCAATTGATTCCTAATTTTAATTGTGTAAGGGAGGAAAAAATAGCTGCCCTCTACTCCAAGTTCTGGAGTTCCTATAACAAAATACAGATTAACAAAAGAAAAACAAACAGAAGTTTATTAGCATGTATAACTCTTGGGAAGATACCAGGGAAATGAGTAACACTCAAAGAGGGGGCTTAGAATTCAGGCTTAAATATCATCTTCAGCTAAAAACGAAGAATGAAGGGTACGAGAGAAGCCAGTTATGAGAGTGGTCAGGAAAAGTATGATAAATAAAATATTTGTTAAGTAGACATAAATTGGTACCTTCTCCATTGATGAGTCTCTTGTGATACACTCATCCTCTCATCTGGGTACAGAGAGGGAGATACACTTAGAAAAGCAGGTTTCTTTAATAAATGTAAATTTCACTTATAAAAGGGTAACTTCTCCGTTTTCAGAGCTTCTTCCTGTGTCTGCTGTTTCTCAAAATAGTCTTTATGCCAAAGAAGCATATTTGGGGGTAGAATATTCTCGTCTCTTACAACTTCATCTGTAAATCCTCTTTTGCAACGTCACATAATTTTAATCACATGAATAACATCAGAGAGTGGAGATCATAGAGCCCATCCTAGAATTCTTCATGCCACAGTAATGAGATAGAAGATCTGAACACAATCCAAGTGACTTAATTGGCATTTACAGAATACTCGCTTGCAAAGTTAATCATTGACCTACACTATGATCCAGCTATTCTGTTCCTAGGTACTGACTCAAGAAAAATGAAAAAACTTATGTCCATAAAAAGACTTTTATATGAATATTTATAATATTGTATAATTAACAAAATAGATTTTAATGATACAATTAAAGTATATGCCTCCTCATAATAAAAATTAAGGCAATTCATTTCCTTCAGGAAATGGAAATTTTTCTTTTTCTGAAACCACCGAAGAAATGTGAGAGAGCTAGAGAGGCTGCTAAATAAATATTTGTAATGATGTCTTAACCATTCTCTTTCTTTTCTTTCTTCCTTGGGAGTTCTTAGCTACAGATTTGGTGTAGCAGTCATCAGGCAGGCCTCTTGTTTCATCCAAAGTTCTGATGGTGCACAACATCTTCAGAGCATGAAGGAGATGGTGAGAGAAGCATCCACAAGTGATGGAGGGACTCTGTACGTGGGTGTGGTGGTGGTGGTGGTGGGCATGTGTTTCTGTGTGATGAGGTGAGTAGAGATGGCTATATCCGTGAGGGTTGGAGGCAGCCTGAGCTGTGGGATGTTTCTTGGGCAGCTTTTACTACTGCTGTGACTTAGCCATTTTTGATGTCACCACAGTGGAATTATTCTGGGGGATGGGAGTAGGGGCAAAGGGAGGGAGGAAAATGTTTGCCAAAAACATAATTAAGGATTTTGTCATATTTCTCTGGAAACAGATGACTCCTACATCCGTCTGGAGCTACAGCATATACATTTTCTCACATCTCTTCATAAAGACAGTGTGAACCAAAGCAGGAAACAGCCTATGATGTATAGGTTTTAATTGTGTGTGTGTCTGGTGTCTCAGCTTGATTCTCAATCTAGCTGATTGATTCAGGCAAATAATCGCATGACTTTCAAACTGGTCAAGAAACTCTACTAAAGGCTTCAGGGCTGAGGTGTGTCCTAGGAAAGAACTCAGCAATCATCCACTGTGTTCCTTCTCACACTTCGTGAAACCTGAGACAAAGCCTTCCTGGCCTATCCTTCCCTATCCTGAACAGTTTGCCATCAGGACACTCTCCTTTCTAAGCATTACTAAGGCTAGCTCTACCTTTACAGGGAGCTTAGCTTTTTATCTCTATTGCTCTAAGCCAGGTATTTTTCCAGCAATCCTCTGAAAAGTCTAAGAACTCCATACAGATGCATTTGGACTGATGTAAAGGCCGGATGGAAGTCGACAGGCTAGCAGAGCACCAGACCTTGTATCTTTTTCACCACTTTCTGCTTCCACAGAGTACCTTGCTTTTCTCTGTTTCATATATAAATTAGCAGAGAACGAAGATTTCAACTGTTAGGTTGCTCAAAAAAAAAAAAAAAATTTGAAACCAATAATCGTTCACTATTTGAAGATGGTCTTCCTAGAAGCCTTACGAAGAGAATC
Organism: Pteropus alecto; assembly: GCF_000325575.1. Classification (NCBI taxonomy): domain Eukaryota; kingdom Metazoa; phylum Chordata; class Mammalia; order Chiroptera; family Pteropodidae; genus Pteropus; species Pteropus alecto. The sequence continues at coordinate 26,545,092 of NW_006443138.1, forward strand.
ATATTTCCAGAGGCTTCTGCACTACAGCTTATGTCTCCAACTACATTTGTTTCTTTTCTTGTTGAAAGAATCTTACTTGATCTTGGACATAAATACTCATTTCTGACCTGAGGAACAACTTTGGATTACAGCTTTGTCACAGAAAATACTCAAATGCCTCTACTTACATGCAAAACTGTAATATAATATCAGCAGATTGATAGACTCCTGTCCTTAACCTTGAGGCTTGTCCTTCCCTTCTCAATTTACCAGGCCCATGCTGGCAATGGTACTTTAACACCATCATAAATCTGGCAAAGGTCTTTAAAAATAGCTATTATTGCTTTTTTTTTTTTTACTTCAAAAATAGATATTTTATGTGACCATTCATTTCAAATGCCTAATCCCTCTCTCCAACTATCCATTTTTATTTATTATGGTGACATTATTTGTTATTATTTATTAGCTTTATTATTATAAAGGTAAAACGTGCTCATTATAGAAAGTTTATAAAATAGAGAGAAGCAAAATCAAACATCTAAAATACCTGCAATCCCAACACCTAGGGAAAACCCTAGATGACATTCGGATTCTGTCCATCCAGTCACTTTTTAAAACATTTTTTTTTCCTTAAAAATAAAATCATGTGAAGTTTTAACTTGTTATTTAAAATGTAACAATATGTTTGAATATTTTCATGTCATTGAGTACTCCTCAAAAACATTATTTTGAATGGCAGGGTGGAATTTTACACAATCATTCATTCAAGCCTTGATTGTTGTGAGTTATTTCCAATTTAGTACTACTATAAACAATGTAACAATAAATACCTTTGAAGAAAATTTAATTCTTTTTCTAAATTCAAGATTATTTCCCTAAGGCAAATTCCTGAAATGTTATTTTTATACATATTCTCAAATTGCTCTTCATTTCATTTTATATACCACCACCCCACTCTCCCAGCAGTGTGGAGGATTACACATATCACCAATCTTTGCAAACTCTGTATTATTGTCGTTGTTGTTGTTGTTGTTTCTTAACATGATATGTGGGAAATATCTTATTGACATTTACATTTGCATTTATTTGGTTACTAATTATATTACCCTTTCTTCATAGGCATATTAGTCAAATGTCTTTCTGCTTCGTAGATATTTCTACTTGGATGTTCCACAGGCACCTCCAATTAGATATACATAAAAGTTAACTCATCTTCTTCCCTTTGTAAATCTTCTCCTCTTCCAATGTTCCATGCCTTGGACAATGGTATCACTAGCCATCCAGTTTCCCAAGCCAGAAACCTTGGAAGCTTCCTTAATTGTTCACCTTCATCTTCCATACTAAGATGTACCAACTGAATTTCCTAAATATCTTTCAACTGGTTCGCTTCTGTTTCTCCATTCTTTCCAGCTATCATCATGTCTTGCTTAGATGACTTCCCCAGAGCCAGCTGTGTTGATCACCTTGACACACTGCAGTCAGAGGGGTCTTTCCAAAACACAAATCTGATATTGCTGTTTTGCTTCATGCCCTTCAGTGGCTCCTATTTCTAGCTGGTTGAGGTCCAAGCATCTTAACATGCTATATGAGACCTACATGATTAACCTCTGCTACTTATCCAGTCCAGTTCTGTCCTAGCCCTGTGTCTTTGCCTGCTTCCCCTTTTCTCTCACTTCATGGCATGGCAAACTCTTACTCATCCTGTGAAGTCCATCTTAAACATCACCTTCCATGTGATGTTTTTCCTAACTCTCCATTCGCCATTGAGATGTTCCCTGTGTTCCCATGGTGGTTAGCTTATATCTCTGAAATAGCATTAACTGGCAATATTAACTTTGTCATTTTCATCAAGAGCAATGGAACCAGTGGTTTCATGCTAAAAAGATTCAAGGTGGCTATGCCCAGACACTGGTGCTCTGAAATTTTCTCTTTAGATTAGTCTCCCAGCGTCCTTATCATATTTCCTAATTCTATTCTGTTTCAAGGGCTCTTCTCTTCTTCTTGGCTTTCCCTCAGCACTGATGGCTACCAAATCTATATTTTCTAGTACTGACTTTAGCCCAAATGCCAGCAATGAACTTTGAAAACCTTCCTGTCTGATTATCAGTAATTACATCAGAGTCCACATGCCTAAAGATAAAATCATTGTCACTATCAAACTAGAATTCCTTTCTGCCTTCCTCACCTTGGAGAAGGTAGTGGGTTATAAAACCTGTGAAAATCCGCTCACTCAATAAAGGATCTCCGAGCTGACATTTCCTGTGAACCTGATGATCTCACAGGGCTTGCCCTGGGCCCAGGCAAATCTGTAAAGTCTGACCATCTTTTCTTCTTCTCCAACTCCCACTGTTCCTGGCTGTAGGGAAGACAGTGCTGGACAGGAAACCTGGATCTGGTCCTGCTGCTACCATCACCTTCTGACACCTGGCCTCTTTGCATCCATCCTGTGAAATGGAGTGATATCTACTTCACAGATTTGCGGTGAAGAGGAACAAACAACTCAGTATAATGGTCCTCCTTGGTTCCAAGTTTCCCCTACTTTCCTGACCCAACCTGGCCAATGGGCTGGATCGTCAACCAATGAGTTGTCTTGGGCACACACATTTTTTCTTTCTTTTTTTTTTTTAACTTAAAAAAAATTAGTTGTCAATATTTTAAAATAAAGAGGTTTCGCACATTTACAAAACTTAGATTTTCAGCTTCCCTTGAAAAACTGGAGATCTGGCAACACTGACCAACATCCACATCTGCAAATAGTCATCTGGAGGGAGCAGGAGGATCTGCACGAGTTCACCATAGTCTCTGTTGTTAAGGATAATTTTGAAACAAATGTAACAATTGCAACTCTCATACAGACATAAAAATAAAGTGTGTTAAAGACTGTATTTAATTCATTAATGATAAAAGCGGCGAGGTATTACAATCAGTTCAAGAGAGAATTCAAAGACAGTAATATTGAAATAAATGTGTCATAGGAGGCAAAACTTGGGGAGGTAGTTCAGCTGAACCTCTGTGGACAGAATTTACACATCTATGGACAAGATTATTTTGTATTGTTACCAGTTTTCTATAGTTTACAGATAGAGTGGTAAAATAGCTTCTGTAGAATCAGAATCAGAGAGCCCAGAAGGGTGTGTTCTCATAGAAAGTCTAGACTCTGGACAATGCAGTTTTCTATTGAAGTACAAATTTTCCCTTACACTTCTAAGAGAGGAGGTGTCTGAAAAATGCAAAGGAAAAGGCTTGCAGAAATGACGGACTCAGCTGATTGTAGATTAACCACACCCTATAGATCTTTAAATTGCCTTCTGGAAACTTTTGCCACACCTAACGATCTATAAATAGATTGGACAGGTGGTCCGGGAATTCCTTCCCCCTTGCAGTCTCACCCGAAACTCCCCCTCCCATCCTGAGCCATGAAGTGCACGTAGACCCTCAGACAAAGGAATCATGCGCCCTTTGCATGGACACTGCCAGGGTATATAAGCTGTAAGAACTCCAACCAGAATGGGCTTGTGCTTTTGTAGAGCCTCATGTGTTCCGCCGCCCTAATAAATTCTCCTTCCTTTAACAAAGTTGTCTGAGCGTCCAATTTCCTCCGTCAGGTGTCACTTCCTGTAATATTTCTACTTTTTATTGTCCTATATATGGACTGCCTGGCTCCAGAAGTGTTTGTCCCCCCCAGATCCTACAGAGCTGTCATTTCTTTTGTTTTTATTCAGTTTCTTCAATTATGAAATGTGGAGATTGGACCAGATAATTTCTAAATGCCCTCTTAATTCCTTAATTCGAATTTCTTAGTACTGCTTCCATCCAACAGTCCCTCCCCACACCCACACACATCACCACCATAAATTATTTAACCTTTTTCAACCCTGCAGGTCCTTATCAGTGAAATGCAGCTACTTTAATTTGTGCTAAGTTGTTAATGGGTGATATTTTATTAATATGATGTTTTATCCTCTGCAACATCTATAGTTTCAGTTACCATCCCAAACCATCATCACCTTCATGTAAGCACCCCACAAGATTCAGCTTTAAATATCTACTGCTAAGAAGGCCCAGACATCTCTCTGACACTGGTGCCCTAATGACAAAATTGAGCCTATTATAACTTGAGATTTTATTACAGAATTGAAACTGTTATTACCTGAACAAGACCAAAACAATTTGGGATCAGACAGAGTATTCACCTAAGAGTAAGGAAAGAATCTCCTCACCCCATTCATTCATTCATTCATTCATTTGGCAAATGTTTATCATGTGCTGAGTAGGTACCTAGCGCTGTTTTAGGTGTTGGGGATGTAGCAGTGAATATGATGAATAAAAAGTCCTCCTTTCATGTGGTTTACATTCTAGTGTAGACATTTTAAAGAGAATTTGAGAGACAAAATTGAAGTTGCAATTTCAATATATAACAAATAAGTTTTGTGTTTAATGTGTTTACAACATATAGTTATGTTAATTAATACAAATTATGATATATTACTATTACTATCAACCCACACTATCCTGGTGTTTGAAGCTAATTCCTCCATCAGTGCTCTGGATTCTGTCCCTTATATTTCCTCCAGAATCGGACACCACAAATTATGGCAGCATCGCCCAGCGCACAACGAGGTACTTAAATCTTTTCATCCCCCTGACCAAGAGGGCCTTACTGTTCCCTCAGCCTGACTACATTTTAGACAGGCTTCTTCCTGACTATACAAGAGGGTCCAGGAAGAAAAGAATTTAGAGTTTAGAGTAGGATCAGAGTTAAATAGATTTGTTAAACTCCAGAAGTATAATGATAAGTGTACATAAATTATAAATGAAAATGTAATGATAAATGGGATGAGTTTACAGTATTGCAGGATGCAATCAGTTCTGATGAGCAGGTAAAGTGCAACTTGAACCCCGAGAATAGGGTTCTATAAGTGTACCTCCCACAGGGCACAATTCGAAGTCCCTGAAAGAAAAGTCACTATAAATGGACACTCAGCTCATCCCTCTTTAAAATAAAAAGAATCACTCTGGATAAGGGAGCTCAGATCTTGCACCCAGGGCACAGTGTTTGGTCACATGCCATCTCCACACACTAAGCTAATTCCAAAATGTTTGGGATGGTACAATTGTTTCCTTAGTTGGTAAAGGTCTTCAACCTCCGAAAGACTTAAAATTAAATATACAGAATGAAGTAATTCAAACTTTGACTAATACTTTATGTTAAATTTTGGAATAACCTGTGCATATTTGGTATTAAAAATGTTTGTAATATTTAAAAATTTAGCATTTTGCTGTCTAACAGATTCACCTTATGATTCTAATTTCAAATGTGTACTTTACTGATTCAGGCTTTGAAAGGTATGACAATTTTGCTAAGTTTGTAAATAGTATGATTAGCAGACTTTGAGATTAATATTTATATAATTATTAGCTTTCCTAGAGTTGTTCAAGAGTGTGAGGTTTTGTATATTAGACAGTTGCAAAATTTAACAGAAAAAAAAACTTATTAAAGGGTTTAAAATATCTAAATAATAAGTAACTAAATTGTAAAAACCCCTTAAAACTAATTGCTATATTCACTAGATTTATAAATAAAATTGAGTTGAATTTAAAAGTTTAAAAATTTGTTTTATTACTTCAATAAATTATATGATTTGAAAATTTCTATACTGATAAACTGCCCTCTGAGAAACCTAAAGATTCATATTGAGGTACAATAATTACTGTTTACATGTCTGTTTCTTGCCACTGAACTATAAATTCATTGAATAGAAAGTGTATTTTCCTTCTTTATATCCACATTACCTAGCATAAGAATGGCCAGTAGAGTACATCATGCATGGTAAAAATACCAGCAGCTAATATTTATTATTTACTATATGCCAGGACTGTAATATGTACTTTATTTATACAACCTCAAGGAATCCTCACCACAAAATATTGATGTGGTTAAGGGAGAAAATAGCAACAATCCAGAAAGTTTAAATAACTCTCAAGTTCACATAGCAAGGGAGTATTGGAGCCCAGGCTAAATCCAGGCTCTGACTTCAGGGGCTGCATCTTCCATTAACTTTTATGTTAGTAGTTGAATGGATTAAATTCTTTAATGGCGAGACTTCCAACAGTATTATTTGAGCTGAGGAGACAATATAGATGTGCCAGAGACATGATGTAAATTGTCCTACGCGGACAAATGACCAGGACAGAGATATAGGATCCAAGTGGAGGTTCCTGGGAACAATTTGAAAAAGGTGAAAGGGCTGTCTGTATTCCTTAAAAGACAGAAAACATGAAGATTCTGAAAGAAAGGATATAAGTGATGAAAAAGAAAGTACTGTGGCTTCATTTAGGAAGATTAAGAAAAGTGCTGCCTGGATCATGATGTACTTGGTGGAGGCTCTGGGAATATTTCCTTCATGGTCTATTGGCTGTTGTGGCACTTTGATTTGGAACTGAAGTGTAATTCCAGGTAACTCAGATTAAGCAAAACAGGATTTCTCAAGAGTCAGGAAAATGAAAGAGAAATCTTTGGCACTGGTCTAAAGAAGAAGTATGAAAGGGCAAGCAAAGGGTAGCCCAAACAAAGAAATAGTATTGGTTGACCTAGAAGTGAAAGCAAGCAAAATCACCCACTAAAAGTTTGGTTATTTTGTTAATTTGTGGCAGAATGTGAATAGTGAGTCTATACTTTAATTTACCTAAAATTAGCACCCTAGATATAGAAAGATATATAGATAGAAGACAGATAGATAGATAGATAGATAGATAGATAGATAGATAGATAGATAGATATGTGCTATGGTAGCCTTTTGCATTTTGAACCTCAAATGTGTACTCTCCTACTGGAGGGTGTACTGTGGGAGAAGAGAATCAGAAGTAAGAAGGCTGAACTATGGTATGCCCTGGGCCTACTCAATGGTGAAAAGCTAAAGGCCCTCCCTCTAAGATCGAAAACAAGACAAGGATGCCTACTCTCCCCACTTTTATTGAACATACTATTGGAAGTCCAAGGCACAGCAATTAGGCAAGAAAAAAAAATAAAAGGCCTCCAAATAGAAAAAGAAGAAATAAAATTGTCACTATTTGCAGATGACATGATACTATATGTAGAAAACTCGAAAGATTCAAAAAAGAAAAAAAACTGTTAGAATAAATGAATTCAATAAAGTAGCAGGACACAAAATTAATATATAAAAGTGTGCTGTGCTTCTTTATACTTTCTTTACACTAATAACAAACTATCAGAAAGATAAATCAAGAAAACGATCCATTTACAATTGCATCAAAAAGAATAAAATATCTAGGAATAATATTCACTTAACCAAGGAGGCAAAAGACCTGTACACTGAAAACTATAAGACACTGATGAAAGAAACTGAAGAAGGCACAAATAAATGAGAAGATATTCCATGCTCACATATCGAAAGAATTAGTATTGTTAAAATGTCCATACTACCCAAAGCAATCTACAAATTCAGTGTAATCCCTATCAAAATTCCAATGGCATTTTTCACAGAACTAGAACAAACAACTCTAAAATTTGTATGAAACAACAAAAGACCCCAAATAGCCAAAGCAATCTTGAAACAAGAACAAAGCAGAGGTACTATTCTCCCCGATTTCAAACTATACTGCAAATCTACAGTAATAGAAACAGTATGGTATTGGCATAAAAAGACATAGATCAATGGAACAGAATAGAGAGTCCAGAAAAAACCCATGCATATACCGTCTATTAATTTACAACAAAGGAGGCAAGAATATACAAAGGGGAAAGAATATTTTCTTCAATAAATGGTGTTAGGAAAACTGGACAGCTACATGCAAAAGAATGAAACTGGACCACCATATACAAAAAATAACTCAAAAGGGATCAAAGATTTGAATGTAAGACCTGAAACCATAAACTCCTGGAAGAAAACACAGGCAGTAAGCTCCCAGCAATGGTTTATTTTTTGTTTTTGGATCTAACTCCAATGGCAAAGCAAATAAAAGCAAAAAATAAACAAAGGGGATTACATCAAACTAAAAGCCTTCTGCGCAGCAAAGGAAACCATTAACAAAACAAGAAGGCAACCTACTGAATGGGAAAAGGTAATTGTTTATCCAATAAGGGATTAATATCCAAAATATATAAATAACTCACACCACTCACTAACAAAAACATCTGATTAAAAAATGGGTAGAGAATCTGAATAGACATTCCTATGAGAACACATACAGATGGCCAACAGGCACATGAAAAGATGCTCAACATCATCGGGGAATGCAAATCAAACCTACAATGAGATATCACCTCACACCTGTCAGATTGGCTATTACCAAAAAGACAAGAAATAACAATTGTTGGCAAAGATGTAGAGAAAACAGAACACTCATGCACTGTTGGTAGAAATGTAAATTGGTGCAGCCACTGTGGAAAACAGTATGGAGCTTTTTCAAAAAATTAAGAAAAAGAACTATCATATGATCTAGAAATTCCACTACTGGTTATCTATCTGAAGAAAGTAAAAACATTAATCAGAAAAGATATGTTTACCTCTATGTTCATGGCATTATTTATGACAGCTAAGATATAGAAATAAGCCAAGTGTCTTATTGATGGATGAATGAATAAAGAAAATGTGGTATATATAACCAACAGAATACTACTCAGTCATAAAAAATGAAATCTTTTCATTAGCAACATGGATGGACCTTGAGGATATTATCCTAAGTGAAATAAGTCTGACAGAGAAAGATAAATATCATATGATTTCACTTATATGTGGATTCTAAAAAATAAAACAAAGTAAAACCCATATTCATACAGAAAACAGACTGGTGATTGCCAAAGGGGAGGTAGGGTGGGGTACAAAATAGGTAAAGGGGATCAAGAGGTATTAACTTCCAATTATAAAGTCATGGAGATGTAATGTATAGGAAGGGGAATACCATCAATAACATTGTACTAAATTTGTATAGTGACTGATAGTATCTAGTCTTATTGCAGTGATAATTTTTCAATACATACAAATGTTAATCACTATGCTGTACACACGAAACTAATATTTTGTCAGTTATACTTCAATAAAAAAAAAGTCCACTCATTCAGAAGCTGACATCATGAATAGTGATGATGTTCACAGTATTTAAGTGAGCAATACAACCCCTCCCACCTGTATCAGGCCACTTTACAGTGGTGCCTACTGTGATCACCCATAAGGATGCAAGTGGTTGATGACTTCATTGTGGCTTCAGTGTGGTTGTGCTCACACATCAATATATTGGAGTATGTTATTTTATTAGGTATTACTTCCCTTAATTTCTTATTTATATAAGACATTACACTTCAACTATACATCAGGTAAGTTATATAGTAGCTCTTTCATATCAAGATAATAAAGGATGCATTAAACAATATAAAAGGGGCATCAGGTGTTACAAGAAAGAAAAACTATCCTGGTTGAATTATGGTTTTAGAGAAAGCAAGTATATAGCATCATAAGTTATGATACGATTAAAGAGATGAGAAACATTGCTAGGACATGCAGATACTGTAAAGATGCTGTACATTATGGAATTATTATTTCAAGTCAAATCCACTCAAATATGTGCCTACTGGTTGGCTTATGGCCAGCAAGAGTATCATCCAAAATAAGAGATAAGTTAACTGAAGAAAAAAGTGCAGCTGAAGTTGGGCCGCTTTCCATAGAACACTGATTCTCCCCTATTATTGTGCATGAGAATAGACTAACATGTTTAGTAAAAACGTAATTCCTGGGCTCTTTCTCTAGAGATTCTGATTCAGTAGGTTTGGAGTGGGGATCGGCCACCTGAATTAACAACAGGAATCACTCTGCTCCGACGCAGCATTTCCACACATCGCTTTTCATACCAGCGTACGTATAGATCTCCCAGAGACCTACTTAAAATGCAGATCCTAATTCAACAGATCTAGGGTAAGGCCTGGTTTTCTGCATTTCTAACAAGCTTCCAGGCAATGCTGATGCTGCTGGTCCATGGACCACATTTTTAATAGCACGCTTTTGTCCGTTTCTGGAGCATGCACAGAAGGGAAGGTAGAGAACTCACCGTCAACACTGATGTTCCTTACTCCGTAAAAGTGAGACAGGCATTACTATAACTGAACAGTGTTTTCAGTGACAGTCTCATCCTACAGATCAAGGGCTGAATCATGGTAGAATGCAATGACCCACCTTGGGACATCTGGGACAGTGATGTGTTAGCTTCACCTCAAATTATGGGAATTTTTACCCATACTGTACTAAGGAATTTGCTGACACTAAATCAACTGTTCATCTGGCTCTTGGCTGCAATATTAATAACTTAGTAAAAAGTCCAAGTCCTAAACCCTGGAGATTACTGCAGAGGCTGGGGCACCTCCTTTGCATGAGAGAGAATCCACATCTGGCTATGTGTAATCATCCAGTTGTTCTAACAGTGGGGGACAGAGGCCTCAGGTAGTTCAGATCTGAGCAGAGGACTATGGAATTACCGCAAGCAGTCTGAGAATCCATGTCTACAGACAATGTTTTATATGTATGTACAATTTTTTAAATGTTTGTAGATGTCATTACAATAATTTTTTTAAAAAATAAATTTATATTAGCTGTGGAACACTGTATATTTTGTCAATTAATAGATAGTAAAAGACAATCATATATCACTTGTGGTAGTCATATTTTGACATTAAAAATATTAATGTCAAATAATATTAATGTCAAGTGGCTTGACATAGGGAAATTCAAATCCTTCAGCATTTCAGAGGATAAATGATATATATATGTCATTATTAAACATATATATTTAAAGAAAATTATGCTCAAATTCTAAATGGCCGAATGTCTCATAATTTTATAAATCAAGAAAGAAAATGCTGGTACAGAATATAACCTCAGATGTTTTAATAGAGAGATCTTATTTACTATTTACAGGATTCTCTGATGGAAGTGGGCTGGTCACTAGCCTAGTGACCCAAATGACACCAAAAAGCAAGAGCAGCTCAGGGGCCACTAAATGTTGACAGTCTTGGCTGGCTTCACATCTTCAACTTCAGAAGCTAGCCAGCGGTAAGTGCGATGACGCCTCAGCACCTCGATGGCCTTCATTTCCAGGGGTGTGGCCTGAATGCCAAGGTCTTCCAAGCCAGGCAGGTGAGGCAATATCAGGTCTGTGATGTTAACCTTTGAATAAACAAAGAACCACAGAGAGCACTGAAAATTGGCAAGGACACAAAGTGCTATTCTAGCAAGCACTTCAGCACTAGAGATGCCCTGAGTCCCATTAGAGAGACTTCACTGTTTTCAAAGAATATGTGGCAGTGTTTGATTCTTGGAACTCAGTAAAAGTAGACCGCAGAAAAAGAGTTTAGGGAAAAAAAAAAAGCAAGTTCACAAAATATTAGCTCAAAGGTGCCCAGCACTATCCATGAGCATAGGACACTGCCTATAAGTGAGTCATTCTACAGACTTAAATGGAAATAAATCTAGAGTGGAGAAGCGCAAGTCATCACTTTAAAGGAGGGTATAAGAATAAAATAGGTACTAAGGCAGAGCTAACCTATTCTCCAGTTCTCCCTGTACCTGTGTTCTGCTTCAGTTTTAACTGTTGAATTAAGAAGATAATTAGCATTTGTCCTTGCTCATTAAGAAAAAATCCATTAACCTTTGTGCTCCTGCTATACTTAATCTGGTTGACTAATGCTCAGTGTAGATCGAAAATCCAAACCTGTTTTGTCTCTGGGGAAGGAGAATGAACTATAAGACTTCCAAAGATCTCAGATTAATCATCCAAAAGCACAGAAGAGAATAAATTTGCATATAGAGCAGCATCAATCTTTTATCCTTCCACCCAACAAAGTCTGCAATTCTTTTATGAGTGCTATAAAGCAACCTCCAAACCAAATCTAAAGCCCATTCAGCCTACTGTATTAACACTTTTTCAATTATAATGTAAGAGGCACATTAATGTAAGATACACTGAAGTGTTCTGACAATCAGTTCCCCTTTCTGATCTTTCATGAACATAAAAGGAATGCCTTGAAAATGGTCTTAGCTTTCCAACCTGTCAGAGGGGAGGATAACTGCTGCCCATTCACATCTGTTCCCTAAGGGCTATTTTAGCTTTTAGGTAACATTCAGAGGACAATCTGGCCATTTCTTGTTGATAAAAGGTCAACAGGTCCTCAAAGGTATTTTTATTTTGTCCAATACAGTATTTTTTATTTTGTGTCCTCCCTAGAAACATTTCTATCTACACACAGTGGGCAATGATCAGTAAGGAATACTAGCAGGGGAGACAACAAGATCGAAAGAGCCAGAGCTCTGAAATTCAACGCACTATAAAGAGAACAGAGAGGCAGCAGGAGACTAGTCAAGAGAATAAGAAAGGAGGAGTCTACCCTCTTGGATGAGTTATTATTTCTTTTATCTTTCTGTAAGTTGAAAATTTTCAATACTATTATAAATGTTTTCATAATAAAAAGATGAGTAAAAAGGTAGGGAGAGGGACATGCTTTAAGATCTGGTATATATTTTGAGGGTTGCCAGAATCATACTTGCCTATGGTGTAGTGCTGTGCTGTCCCATACAGTAGTCAACAGCCAAATGTGGTGATTTAAGTTTAAATTAATTAAAATTAAATAAAATTCAAATATTATTAGTCAACAAGTCACATTTCAAGAGTTCAATAATCATATGTTGCTAGTAGTTATATCTTAGACATTGTAGATTACAAAACATTTCCATCATTGCAGAACGTTCTGTTGGAGAGTGCTGATTTAGATCTAAACTGGATGGGAAAGAAAGAAATCAAGGGGAATCTCTACATTTTTGACTTGAGCAACAGAGGTAATAGTGATACCATTAACTGCAATGAGAGAGGCAGGCTTGCAATTCATTTATGGACATGTTATATTTCAGAAGACTAATAATATATCTAAATTGATAAAAGAGACTGCAGCTGGGTTGGGGGAAACAGTTCAAGGCTGGAAGTAAAACTGAAGCCATGAGCTTTACAGATAGCAGCTGGAGCATGGGACTAGGTGAAGGACATTAAGAGAATGAGCAAAGATAGAAAAGAACTGAGGATAGAGACCTTGGGTCCCTCAACATTTAGAGATGGGGGGAAGAGGGTGAATCAGGAAGGCAGATCGCAAAGTATGGCCTAGTGAGAAGAGAAAAAGCAAGAGAATGTGGAGCTGGCCAGAAAAGAGATGGAAATTCAGGGTTTTAAGAAGGAGAGAGCATGTCATAGATGGAATGAGACTGAGGTCAGAGAACTGACTTGGATTTGGCAGAATTGAGATCATAGGTGACCTTGAAAAGAGCAGTTCTAGAAGAGAAATGTGAATAAAAGCCTGAATGGAGTGGGTTAAAGAAAGAATGAGGTAAGAAACTGTCAACAGCAGGTACAGACAGCTCTTCTGAGGAGTTATGATGCAAAGGGACGAACAGAATGGAAAAGGGAGGACTCTGACTTTAAAAAAACAGGAGCTCTTAAGGCATGTCTGTATGCTCATGGGAATGAACCAATGGAGAAAGAAAAGTTGATAATGTCAGAGAGAAGATAATGGAGAACCACACCCTGGGGCAGGCTGAGAGTGGATGAGTTTGAGTGCACAAGTAGAGGGGCTGACCTCAGATGGGTAACAGACAAGGAGCATGAAAACAACCAAGGAAGCAAGCAAACAAAAATCAATTCTAATTTATCTATCTCTATACTCTGGTTTCTCTTCAGATCATATAAATCTTTCACTTTCTGTTAACTTATCTGTCTCTCCAACTCTGTATCTGTTACAGAGATACTCACCCGCTCCACTTTATCCCTTGTTGTCCAGGGCTCAAATGGAGTTAATTCAAAGAGTCGTGCTATCAATCTGTACAAAGGAATAAACATGACACATGTGATAAATGTCTCCATGCCCAATATCCAAACTAACCTATAAGAACCACAGGAAGAGAGGATACTGTAGAGGCAGGAAATTCACTGAATTTTGTTGGTTTTTTTTTTTTAAGAACATTCTGGCACCACTACCTGTGATGTTACCTCCCCTTTCAAACTAAGCCAACCTGAGCACTGTAACTGCTGGCACTCTGTTCTCTACCAAAGAGACAATGAATCTTAAAAACTGAAAACTAAAATAAAGCCATCACCAACAACAAAACAAAAAATATCCAACATTCAGTGAAGTCTGAAATTCAATCTAAGCCTCAGACATGCAAATATGCTACCATTAAGGATGCAGGGCATCGAATTTCTGTCAGAAGTACCCTTGGGGCAGTGGGTGTTAAGCTAGCATACAAAGTACCCTAAGAATTCCTTGGAATCTCCAAAGAGGACTGGGGGCAAGGGAGAATATGTTCTGAGTATCACCCATCAGTACAGCCAGACTAGCTCTACTTTTATCTGATTACTTAGTGGGCCTTTATGGAAAGAGACACTGAACACAGGGTTCCACAGCTTTTTAAAAAGTAAAAAAAAAAAAAAAAAAAAAAAAAGCATTTTTCACGGGGCAAAAAAAAATAAAAAAAGAAACTGAAACCCGGGACGGATTTCCCTTCGTAGCTGGATTCGAACACAAGTCCCCCACTTTTTAAAAAAAAAAAAAAAAAAAAAAAAAAAAAAAAGCATTATTCACGTGGCATAAAAAAATGAAAAAGGAAGCTGAAGACCGGTCAGGATTTCTCTAGGAACATATAAAGCCTTGGATTCCATATGAGCTATTCCAATGGCAGAAAAAGGCACTTTACTGGGCTAACACAGCTTAATAAAAATACCCCTTACAAAGCTTCCAACTTTCTATGCTCTGGCTCTATGCTAACAGATCACTTCTGGTATCTATTTTAAAAAAATGAAAAAGGAAGCTGAAGACCGGTCAGGATTTCTCTAGGAACATATAAAGCCTTGGATTCCATATGAGCTATTCCAATGGCAGAAAAAGGCACTTTACTGGGCTAACACAGCTTAATAAAAATACCCCTTACAAAGCTTCCAACTTTCTATGCTCTGGCTCTATGCTAACAGATCACTTCTGGTATCTATTTTAGTGTCTTTGGTGGGCCATGCCATGTGCATATGCCAATTCCACGAAAACTCTCAACTGTATGCACAACCAAGAAAGTAGCTCCCTCCAATCTGGCTTACACCCTTATTCCACTGCAATGCAAACAAATGACCTCACTACCAACTCCAGTGGATACTTTTTAGTCCTTTATCTTATTTGACATTTCTCCAGCATTTCACTCCACAAATATTAACAGAGTGCTTCTCCAAGTGTTCACGATACACATGTGAACAAATAGCAATTTTCCCCTCCTTAAAATGATCCCCTTCCTTTAGTATCTAGGCTTCCAAATTCTCTTCATTTTTCACTTAAACATTTGATAACTCTTTCACCCTCTCTGATAAATTTATCTTACACTGCTGGTCCCTTAAATGGAAGTATCCCTCACACTCCATCCTCAGCCTTCCTCTTCCACTCACTATGAGGAAGTAGACAGCCTGAAAATAGAACACTCTCGGTATGTTATCATCATACTGCATTCTAATTGTCTATTTTTCTGTTACCTCTGTTAGAGGGTTTACTGTAACATCTCGAGTCCCTAGTGCATTGCCTATGGCATAGTAGGCATTCAATAAATGTTTGTTGAATGAATGAATGAAAAAATCATATGAAGTGAACTGCCATGCTGGTTTATAAATCAATCTCTGGCAAACTGGATGTGAAAGTATCCCTGACCAGACCACTAGTGTGTGGCATAATTCTGAGATTCTAAATCTACAAAGGGAAGAAGTGAACCAAGAAGCAGGAAAAGAAGATAAGGCAACCAAAGGCAAACTCTGAATCAACTTAGGTCCTTCTCTCAACTGCATGACCAGACTGGTTTAACAAAAAAGGATCCCTTTGCCATTTCTAGGTGAGTGCTATGAAACAGGGGGAAACCTGAAAGCTCCTTTACTCAATCTGCCAAGCAAGATCCTTCTCCAAATTAAAACTTAGTAGTTTTTAATTGGAGAATTTGAAGAACTGCAGATTTAACCTCTCAACACACACTGTTTTTCTCATCCACAATAATCTACATTTCTCTTTCTGGTTTTTTCCTAGACTAACATCAAGACATCATGGGCACATCCTAGCTAGAGATTCAGAGACTGCACTGTACCAGACATACTCACTTACTCCCTAAGTGAGAGCATCACCAACAAATGTATCAAGTTAGCTCTATATTAGAAGGCACAAAAAGAAGGGCTATACTTACCGAAAGGCAAAATGTGGCAAAGGGTATGGAAGGAAGGGCCTGTGAGCCACAGCAAAAGCATACTGCACCAGGTCATAAAGGAGGTACCGATTAGGCCTACCAAAAGAAAATTCAGTTATTCAAATTATTTGCTCCTACAAATTTTTTTTAATTTGACAAAAAAATGTCATTTTTCTTTTGAAAATGAATACATATGCACTACAGTAAATACAAATTAGCACAAAGAAAAATCATCACAATCTCAACAAAGATAGTTTATACATTTAACAAATATCCTTCTCATTGCCTTACATATACATTTTTGTTTCTATAAATGTAAGATTACACAGTTCATCCTATTCTGTAATGACTTTTTCATCTGACATTAAATCACAATCATCTTTCCATGTCATTAAATATAATATTTAGTGCATGTTTAATGGCTGCACATATTGTACTGCACGTAATCCTATTTTACCAATTCCTAGTTTTGGATATTTAAGCTATTAAAAATATTTTTCTTTTATAAAACAATGCTTTAATAAACATTATTGTAGTAGATACTTATACTTATCCATAATTATGTATTTATAATACATTCTAGGAGTAGAACTGGCTCATCGTACATTTTGAAATTTTAAGGCTTTTATTGAATACTTCCAAACTGTCTTCTAAAATGGTTATATCAATTTGCATAAAATGCTAGTAGCCCCCTCACCAAAAAAGTTTAGTCATAAAAAATAAACAAAATTTTGCCAATGTGCCTCGTAAAAAGATGCCTCAATGTTTTAATTAGCATTAATTTAATACTAAATATTATTTTTTTCTTCACATATTTTTGGCCATTTACACTTCTTTCTTTTCTCTCTTTCCTCCTGGTGTCCCTGTCTATAAGAATGATTTGTAAGAGTTCTTTATATTTTAATGATACAGTTGGAAAAATCTTTTATTGTTTGTACTTTACCTTTTAATGTTTAGGTGTTTTGCAGCATACAAACATTTCAATCAATCAAAACTACTGATTTCTTTTACTTTATGATTTGGTTTCATATTTAGAAAATCCCTTTATAGTCACCAGTGACATAACTTTCCACATATTTTTACTAATGCTTTTGGTTTCTTTAATCCATAAAATAAGTTCCTTTTGAAACAAATTTTTGTATTGTTGTAAGGTAAAGACGTAACATCATTTACTGAATCCCCCTATAGTTTTACATGAGATTGTTTCTCGACTTTCTATTCTATTCCATTAATCTGAACAGTTTTGTACCTGTATAAGCTAGCTTTAATAATTACTAATGCTTATAATACATTTTAATACCTCTTCACTTACTTTCTTAATTCGTTTTCCTAATTCAGCCTGTGATAGCTGAGAGCTAAATGAAAGTAATTTAGTGAGAACCTCATCATTCTAACATTTTCGCCCAAACAAAACAAAACAAACACAAAAATATCAACTAGGGGAAATATCAGACAAAGCCCTCAAATAGCTTCCTTCAAGTTTCAGAAGGGTGTGTAAAGATAAGTGCAGGGCAGATAATGTATGCTGTGCCAAAGAACAATCTGTAGTCTTTATGATGACAAGCAATACTGGTATGGTAGGTAAACTAATTATATGTCACATAACTGCCCTCCAGCTGTTCTAAAGCACTTTGTGTTCCATTAACTATGACTCAAAAACTGGTTTTAGATGCCCCTAGTCACAGAGAAAGGAATTTACCAATATCTAGGACAATGAAGCCTGTGTCCTTCCAAGCTTAGTTTTCATGGTCTATACCAGGACAGCAAAACCCCTACTCTGGTTAACCCAAGTATCTGCCTTCTCTGTGCCTGAACACCCCCAGCAAAAGGAGTTATAGGGAAAGTACAACTGGGCTAACTGGCTTCATCTTCTGTTTTTGATCACTACTTTCAAATGAAAAACTCAGTTCTGCTCTGCAATCCTATTATTCTCTCCTAGGAGTACTCTTTTCCTGTTCTCCCAAAGAGTACTTCCTATCTTTTTCTCTGTTCTTAGATTTTCCATATACCTACCTGATCCACCCCATTCTGCCTTTTAGCTGACGATCTCACTTGTCTTTATCATTTTCTTAATGATACCTCTTTGGAGGTACGAAAGTTTTCAATTTTGATGAAGCCTAACTAAAGGTCTAGGAGATTATTTATTTTTCTTCCAAAAGTTTAGTTTTACTACTTACATTTAGGTCTCAGATTTATTTTGAATTAATTTTTTCATGATGGTATAAAATAAGGCTCAATGTTCATTTTTTTGCATTTGGATACCCCAGTATTATTTGTTAAAAAGACTACCTTTTCCCCTTTGAGGCATTATGGCACATTTGTCAAAAATCAACTGTCCATAAATATAAAGGTTTATTTCTGGGCTATCAAGTCTGTTTATTGATCTATATGTCCATTCTTATGCCAGTACCAAGCTTGATAATGGTAACTTCAGAGTAAGTTTTGAAATTGGGAAGCTTAACTGCTACAACCTTATTCTTCTTTGTCAAAATGGTTTCAGCTATTGTGGGCCTTTTGCATATTATAAATTTAGAACCAAATTGTCAATTTTTGCTAAAAATCTTATTTTGATATGATTAAGTTGAAATACAGATCAATTTGGGGAAAACTGCTATTTTTATACTACTGACTCTTCAAAACCATGGACACGGGATGTCTTTCCATTTCTTTAAGTCTTCTTTAATTTCCCTCAGTGTACAGGTCTTATACTTCTCTTGTTAAATTTATACCTAAGTATTTTATTCTTTTTTATGCTATTGTGATTAAAATAATTTTCTTAATTTGATTTTTAGATTGTTCATTTGCTAACATATGGAAATTGATTTTTACATGTCAATCTTGTACCTTGTCATCTTGTTGAACTTGTTTACTAGTTCTCATCATTGTATGTGTGCATCAAAAGGTATTTTATGAATGAATGATATATAGAATGAACCGACATCATGTAATTAATAACTATGCAAAACCTAGAAGCCTCTGCCTTAGCCTCAAAGTGTCAGGGAGACAAGCAAAGTTTTCCCCTGGAGCTGAAGAGACAAAAAGAGAAGTGTAGATACATTTTTACAATTTCACAAGGATAAATGCCTACACTGCCATGTCTAGAGTAACTTGACCCATCACTGTGCCAAACAAATAGGACTTACTAACGCCTAGCAAAGAAACTGGAGTTGCTGGGCTAAACGAAAGAAGAAAATGGCTAACTCATCTCAGAGCTATTCCCACTGAGTAGTAGTAAAGGTCATAAAGCCATTTCTGTTCATTTAATCCTTGGAAACATGTCTAAGCACCTCTTGACTAAAGCCTGATGTCTTTTCAGTGTAGGGTTTTATGAAACCTGTGGTGAACTCAATTTTTTGTGACTAACTTTCCTAGGGTATATAACTGATTGCATGTTAATGTACCGAATTGAGAACTCAAAGAAAGACATGTGTCTTGCAGCAGCTAGTTGACATGGAAACACAATATAATTTTTTTGCATATGCACACACAAATTTTACTAAATTTGTAATAATAGTGAAACATAATAATGTATAGATTCATAATCCTGGAAATAAATATTATGCATCTGGCTTAGAGAGAAAGTGTCTCTTTTTTTAGAAGCAAATATTTCTTAGAAATTAGGCTATGCCTGAATTGTTGAATTAGATTCCCACATTTCACAGAACATTGGGTATCATTAGTTTCTTTCACAGAATGACAGGGTTCTGAGCCAATTATTAGGTGGATTTGGAACTTTTAGATTTGGTAGACTGAGTCTTAGTTTTTCAGTTTTAGTTAATTCAGTAAAAAGGTCCTAAACCTAGCTGTGACATAATTTAACAATTTCAGGTAAGGCACCTCGCTTAACTGTGTCCTATTTTTTCTGGAGAGCAAATTTCAACAAAGAGAGCATGTAACAAAACATCAGTCTTGCACGGCATTAGTATTGTATCCTAAACCAGCCATTTCCAACCTTTTGGAGGCATTAAGGTACTCTAACAAAATTAATTTGATTTTGCAACTATACTGAATCCCTAAAAGTGTTTTGTTTGTGTTTTAGAAATTATAGCAATATAATTTTATAATGTATTATAAACATCACTGGCAGAGTATAAAATCATACTTGTAGGTCACTGGACTAAGTCTATATAATAGTCTAGGGCAGAGGTTCTCAGACTTTGGTGAGAGAAAAACCACTGATTAAAGCAGATTCTCAGGTTCCCTCATATTCTGATTTCACAAAATCATTCAGGAGATTCTGATAATGGTGGCCTTTGGACAGCTGTTTGAGACACACTGGCCTAAGGTCTAAGGGAATAAGGTTTCTGGAATAAATACAGTGGAAGAAAAACACTATAAAAATGTAACAAATAAATCTGTTAGTGATATATTTAGAAATTATTGTTATTGTAAATCATTATGATTCCTTCATTTTAACAAGTACCACAATTTTAAAGTCAAACTCTAGCCACCTACCCAACAAAGGCAAAAGATTTCCCTCTGGCATCTGGCTCCTTAATTGCATTAATGATTCCTTTGGATACATCTACAACCTATAAGAAATTATAACATGTGTTTAAGTAATTGTTGGGTTGGCGGGGGAGAGAGAGAGGGAGAGAAAGGGAAGAAAGGAAAGAGGGATTGAGGGAGGGAGAGAAGAACGAAGGGAAAGCAGGTCACATCAATCGCACACACACACACAAGACCATAAAAAAATTAAGATAATGGCATTGCCTGTCTTCAGAAAGCTTCTTCGAGGACCCAGTTCCCAGGAGCTCAAATAATCTCCACATTGGAGGGTTCACATAAATATTTTCTCCAGTCAGAATGTGTTTATCTTCAGATGGCTGCCAAGGCCTTCTGATTTACCTTTGCCCATTATCTCTCCAATCTCATTCCTTATGGTTCCTAATGCTGTTACTCAGCTATCACAAACTGTTAGGCTGAACTACATGGAATTGCCAATATTATACTACTTTGACTTTTGAAAATAATTTTATATGTTTGTAGACTCCATGGTTTTCAACTGGGTTGACTTTGGCCCCCAGGGGAATTTGGCAAATGCCTAGAGATATTT
>NW_006443138.1:26566396-26571860 GCF_000325575.1 Pteropus alecto
TGCCATCTAGTGGTTGGGGACAGGAATACTAGTAAACATTCTCCAACAGCCCCTACAAGGAATTATCTGGCCCAAAATGTTACTAGTGCCACAGCTGAGAAACCCTAATTCATAATATATACCTCAAAATGCTTTCTCACCTCTGGGTCCCCGTTTACACTGTTTCCTCTGAACGGAATACTCTTCCTCAACCTGCTTCATCTGACTTACTGTTAGTCATTTTTAAGGTCTCACCTTAGATGTCATTTTCCAGAGCTGGCCCTCAAGTCTGGATTAGGTGTCCCTCTGATATAATTACTTAAACCCTTCTCCCCTTCACAGCACTTACCACACTACATGATAATTGCTTGGCTGACCTAACTCTAAAACCAACTTGAGGATAGCAATTTGTGTTTGCCTGGTTAATACCTTTATATCCTCAGTGGCATGTACAGTGTGCCTAGCACATTAAGGATTCAAGACATTATTCTTAAGTGAATGAGCAAGTAAAGACACAGAGAATACATGTACCTCTTAGGTAAACAGAGAGGCAGCCAGTTGAAGCAAATTGACAAAGAAGAAAATGACAGAGTTACAGGATTAGGATAAAATCAGAAAACTGATCACCTCAACCTGAATTCAGCTAAAGCCTCTTCCTCCAGGGTACTTACATATACTGGTTGTTTCACTGTCTTCATGCCCAAGGAAATAAGAGGTACACCACCAAACCAGCGAATATCTGGTAGAAGAAAGAGAACTATTCTTAGAAAGCCTAAGGAGCTATAAGACTCACCAACCTCCAGGTACTCCAGATTAACAGAATCATTTTGCATAATATAATTAATGAAATAAATGTGACTGACTCTGAGGAAGCTAATGAGCAGCCACTTGGTTTTCAGACAACAAACATGGAAAGTAAAAAGGCCAAATATTTAAGGACACAGAGAGAAAAGGAAAAAAGATCAAATGGCTTGGCTACTTGTCTTCTACTCAACAATGCTAAATGTGTGGCCACTCCCAAGACTGGACTCTAACTGCACTCCATTTTAAGTAGGAATATAAAAAAAGATGCTGGTAAAAATGGGAATTTAGTATATGATAAATGCAGTACCATGAATATGAGGGAAATGGTGCTAAGACAAGCATTCTACTATCTGGGAAAAAAATAAAAGAAAAGGAAAGAAAGAAATGGCTTACATCTCACCATAAAGCAAAACAAATCAAATTCCAAGAAGAGTAAATGTAAAGGCAAAAAAAAACTTTTCAAAAAAAATTTCAAAAGTAGAAATTATTTATAAGAGCATCGAAAAGAATAAAATACTCAGGAATAAACTTAACCAAGTTGGCTAAAGACTTGCACATTGAAAACTACAAAACATTGCCAAAAGAAATTTTAAAAGACAGAAATAAATGGAAAGACATCCGTGTTCATGGATTGGAAGACAATACTGTTAAAATGTCAAATCTACCTAAAGCAATCTACAGATTTAATGCAATCCCTATTAAAACTCCATCCTAAAATTTATATGGAATCTTACAGAACCCTGAATAGCCAAACTATCTTGAAAGAGTTGAAGGTATCATACTTTCTAAGGCCTATTAGTAATCAAAACAGTGTAGGGATAAAAACAGTGGTATAAAAACAGACATATACACCAATGGATTATTAGAACAGAGCAAAATAACCCCTGTATAAATAGTCAAACATTTCTGACAAGGTGCCAAGACTGTTTAATGAGGAAATGAGTCTTTTCAACAAATGGGACTGGGAAAACTGTATATCCACATATAAAAGAATGAAGTTGGACCTTTACCTTACATCATATATAAAAATTAATTCAAAATGGACCAAAGACCTAAACATCAGATCTAAAACTACAAAATCCTAGAAGAAAACAGAGGTAACTCGTAATTCGGTAAAATAAGAAACTAAAGATGGTTTCTTATCATAGACTTAAAAATGTATTCTTCTCTCCTGCCCCCATAGAAGTACAGGAAAATCATTTTTTCACCCCTAAAATCTCAAAAATCTAATCACTGATTTTCTCTGCCAAGACAAGTCTAATTAGTAAACAAACAAACAAAAACCCTGAGAATAAACATAAAATATCTCCCAGCCTATGAAATTAGTTTACATACCAACTACTTTTAGTTTATCAATGGTCAAATTAATATTTATTAATCTCTAATCCCATTTCCATAGAAATTGCCATTAACAAGGAAGATCTATTAATGTGTTTGACAAAGTATACTACCTTTTTGTCTTTGAAAATCAACATCTAAGTCTTAGAGACATGGCAATCAGAGAAAGTGAGAAAGCAGTAAAGAAACCGGCTTCATAAGCAAAGTATAAATGAAGCCAATATTTAAGCATTAAATATGTGCCAAGTGATATAATACAGGCTACTTCATCTAATTAACACATCACTCTTGAGGTAGACATTATTATCTCCATTTTAACAAATGAGGAAGCTGCCACTCAGAGACTTGCCAAAGTCACAGAGCTAGTTAGTCTCAGGGCCAAAATTTTAACTCAGGTCTCTGACTTTCAAGTACATGCTCTTTCAATGAATCTAAGTTGCTTCTTTTAATGTAAGCAACAAAAATCCTGAGAAGGACCATGTTGACTAGACAAATATAATAACCTTGGGGAGCAAAAGGCAACTGGGGGGAGAAAAAGTATAATTTCAGTCTGTCAAGTCAGAGAACATTGTTAGCTTGTGCTTAACTTTGACAAGGTTAAATGGTTCTCCTCTCTTCTACCATTAAGAAAGAATACGCACTTGCAAAATAATTTAGGAATCTATCTTCTCGTCCAAAGATGTCTGACGGCATTATGATAGTGGCTTCTGGAAATGCATTTCTTACTTCTTTCTCTCCAACAGCCTAAACAAACAATCAAATAAAAGAGTTCTGAGATGAGTAAAAAGAAACCTTCCATTATTTCCACTATCGGGACACTGCTTGTATTACAAAGGTCATATGTTCATTCAGATTAAAGTAATGATACTATTCATAAAACTCAGTTACACCGAATTTTTTTTTAAAAAATCACACATAAAAATACCCTGTCTCTTACAGCTCTTGATGGGTTTCTTCTCATATTTAGTCTAGGGAAGCTTACACAATAAGAAAAAAACCAGAGTAGAATTTTTCTAGCCTCTCTTTTTCCTTCTAATTACAGATTCTCTTGTTTGTCAACCACCTAGCAGCCTGCCAGAGAAAGGAGAGTGCTGAAATGCACTACCTTGATGAAAGTTGCAGCAGTACATACCTACTCAGAAGAAGTCGAAAAGAGGGTCCTTAATCTTCCTCCCCTCACCTGTTATCATCCACCTATTTCCTAGACAAGTCCTCTTGTTCGATGCAGACATCGGCACCTCGTTCAGTCCTCCTTTCCACCCAACTTCTTTTTCGCCTACACCACCACTATGGGTGACATCAAATTCGAAAAGGACTTGGACCTCTCAGTTTCTTGAGCTTCTCAACTCCAATGACCACCTCTTCACTCCATTCCTACACTGTCAATTCAGTCAGGCTCAGACCCTATCAACGACTTAAGTGCCCTTCTTCTGAATCACTAAATGAAGACATCCTACTCCTAGATTACAAACTCCTATTTCCAGCCTGCATGTTCTTTGTTTATCTGCTCCTGAGATATGTTTCTCAACTTTCTCAGGAACCCTAGTCCACTGATCCTGCTTGTAACACTGTCTTTCCTTGGCTTCTTTATCTTGTTATTCTTCTGATTTCCCTATCTCGTCATTACCACTACTCAGTCTTTTTGTTTCTTGCAGGTGCCTCCTGGTCTACGAGACCACTAATTACTGGTATTCCTCTCCTCTCAATCTATACTTCCTCACTAGGCCATCATATCCCCACCCATTGTTTCAATAACAAATGCTGCTGATTCCCTAATTTATACCTCTAACCCAGACCTCTCTTCTGGTTTGCAGGATCAGAAAGCCCATTCCCCACTGTTATCTGGATGACTGACATACATATGAAATGCAACCCGAATCTAAAACTGGATCATCCTTAGTCTATGGCCATGCCGCCCTGAATGCGCCCGATCTTGTCTGATCTCGGAAGTTAAGCAGGGTTGGGCCTGGTTAGTATGTTGATGGGAGACCACCTAGGAATACCAGGTGCTGTAGGTGTTAAAGTGAATGAACGAATAAATGAATGAATGAATGAACAGGTAAGAATAGCAAAATAAATGAATGAATGAATGATTGAATAAATAAACAAATAAAAAAAAGCTGGATCATCCTCTTCCATTCTCCATAAATAGTATTTCTCAATCTTCGCTGTACACTAGAATTACCTAGGAAGAGTTAAAAAACACTCAAGTTTTATCCTAAGAGATTCTATTTTAATTGGTCTTGGTGTAGCCTGGGCATCAGAATTTTTCAAAGCTCCCTCAGTGATGGTAATGTGCAGCTAAGGCTAAGAATTACTGCCCTAAGGCCTGGTCCTTCTCAAGGGTTTCTCATCTTATTCAACAGTATCGCCATCCATCCTGCTGGACATTTTTGACTCTTCTTTCTCACCAGACTCCCTCAACCCCGTTCCTTCCAAACAATCATATATTCAGATGATTCTATGAATGCTAGGGCAGAAGCAGGCACAATGTACACATTCTCTCTCTATAATGTAGTATGAGAATGTGAGGCCCTGATGTGCTGTCAGGCAGTTTTGTGAGTATGAAAAACCAAGCTTACACAAAAGGAAGCTTAAAGAATCACAAAGAAACAAAGCTGCACTCCTGATGAACCTTGACACCAATATTTTTAAGGGTCCCTATTGTTCGATTTTTCAGATACATGGGCCTATAAAGTCCCTTTTGTTTAGGCCAGTTTACACTGGATTTGCTAATGCTAATAATTAAATGCTCCTAACTGATACATATCCTTTCTCCCCCATTCTAGGCTCCTATGGCACTGTTTGCTATTCTGCAATACCTGGTGCCTTTGGAATTATTTTCCTCAAAGGACTGGAAACTAGATATGGGCTAAGACCATGTCTCGTTTATTCACTACTGTATCCCCAGTGCTTAATACAACATGCAGTATATAGTACGTGCTTAGTAAACAATATATTCAATAAAAGATTGCAGTAAGTCAAAAAGTTGGAGTCACTGTCAAGGAACTCTGTGGTCATTCTCAGTCTTCACATCACCCCTTCAGAAGTGGCATAAGACCATGATTATACAAGGGGTTTAAGAAAAAAGATCGTCCTTAGCCTTGGGAGGTGACACAAGTATGACTCTTTTGGGCAGAAATCATACTCTATCTTTTATGATGTTTACTGTGTAATGCTATTATGTCCCAAGAAACTACGCATTTGAGGGCAGGTAATAATATTGTTTATCTATCTTTGAAGTCCCTTAGCATAGTTCCCTGTAAACAGAAGGCACTCAACCAAAATGAAAGAACACTACCCCAACCGCACCACCCCCACCACCCCCCCCAACCACCACACA
>NW_006443138.1:26572214-26600979 GCF_000325575.1 Pteropus alecto
CAAATCTAATTCTGGTATGGAGAATTAGAAACCTCTTTCAATCCTGGACATGTCAATGGGAAACATGAGAAACCCTTCTCATGTAACTCATGTTTCAAAGCGGCCAGGAAACTCCAGCTCTGTGAACCACTTCCCAAATCAACTTGTTACTTACCTTATTTCTCAGGTATCTAGAAGAGCTTTTAATATCAGCATTCAGATGTGAAACGTGAATCAATTTTTCAACTCCAGCTTCCTTGGACACCTGAGCAATTGCTTGGGGAATCTTCACAAAAACATCCTCAAAATCATAGTTTCTGGAAGAAAAAAGAGGGAGGAGGATCACCTAAGAACACCTAACTCGAGATTTCAAAGCTTTTTATCTCAAGCTGGTTTTCATACTGCTGCTGAAATTCATAATAGCTAAACTTTTAAACAGCAATGATTTAACCCAAAATCGAAAAAAAATCTTTTTTCACTGTTCACTATTATTACTGTACATAATTCAAGCCTTACTATAAGTTACAAAGCAGCATGTGTAATATTCTGTGTTCTCAAGGAATCCCTAGGCTGAGGTACTTGAAAAACATCTGACTGCACTGTCTGCACTTATGAGTTGGGATGAAGTTAGTGCTGGGACTGGAAGGAAAATTACTACTTATGTGGGGCCTTTGTTTCCCTCAGGGGGAAAGGAAAAAACTAAAAAGTCAGTCACCAATTTAATCCAACATTAACTAAAGGCTTACTCTGTTTAAGGCACTGTGTTAGTCACTAAGGAGGATATAAAGGTGACTAATACCCTCATCAAAGAACTTAAGAACATTTGATGAGGCAGACATATATGAATAAATCTAAGTCACACTTTAATAAATGCTACAAAAAAGGTGTGAATAAAGTGGTGGGGAACTACAGGAGTCAAACATTATTTGTTGATAAAGGACTCATGCAAAGGCTAAAAAGAACTGTTCAAAGCAGTACTCATGCCACCTTCAATTAACAATGTGAAGAACAGATTCAGGACATTGTCCACACTGGAAAACCAATGTCCATCTTGCTGAACAGTGAAATACAAAAATTCTCCTACTTAATCCCATCCCAGCTGGACAGATACAAGCACAGGACCAATACCTGTCATCGTGTCAAACTGATGACACCAACCACACTGACACAATCTATATGGGCTTTTTTTATGGGCAGCATATCACACTCCTTATCTTACCTATACTAAACTTATGCAACTAAATCCCTGGGGCCAGGGGGGTGGGGAGCAGTCACTAGGTAAGTAAATGGTGGGTATGTAAATGGTTGTTCAACCAATGCTTATTGATGGACTAATTAAAAATGTCACCACTACAATACCTAACGTATAGATGGTACCCTATAAATGTCTACTGAACCTTAAGACAGCTTGTGCAAAGAAGAAATGAGTCAAAGACTTACTTGGTTTCCCAGTCTCTCCCAACAAGATTGATGACCACATTGCTGTGCTCTACTGCTCTTCGGATAGAATCTTTGTTTCTCCCATTCCATTCCTATAACAGCAATAGTCAATCGGATAAAAAACTAAAGGGTGCACCATAGCATGTAACACTTTTGTAGGGGCTCACCCCCACTCTTTTGGAGACAGAGAGTTGAAAGTACATGTTATTCAGGTAATCAAATGATAAAACTAGTAACGACACTATTCGTTTTTAATGGGACATATCAATTTTTGTCTACCCAACTGCCGCAAGTCTATAAAGGAATCCAGTAATCAAGTCTCCCTTTCTGAAATATAGTCAAAGAACCAAGGATCATCTGGGAGGTAAAGTGACTTTCCCTTTTTAGCAGCAAGCAGTTACAGATTAAAGACAGGAGGGTCTCCTAAAGGCTAACAATAAATTGAGAGCATATAACCATTTACTTATTTCTTTTTAACTCTTTCCTCTTTATAACCCCAGATCTAGTCACTTCTACTTTAAAGACATGAAAACAACATTCAGAAAGAAGTGACCTGCCTAAAACTTCAGGGTGAGCCAATGGCAGATTTCGGTGTAGAACTATACTTTTGAGTATCATTTAGGACTTAGGTCAGATTCATGATCCTTATCCAAAAGAGTGACTGGGGTTAAGTAACCCCAGACAAAGGTACAGGGTTTTCTATGTTAAAATAAAATGGAATTTTTAAAGTATTTCAGTGGAAGATAATAAGAATTTCATAGGGTCAAATACTAAGTATATAGTATGAGTGAATGGAGTGGAAGGGAGAGTGAGAGAGGAAGAAAGAAGGGACAAGAGAAAGTAGGGGAGGGGAAAAAGGGAGGGAAGGAATGAGGGCAGGAGTGGGGGAGAGCATGCAAGTGCGAGTGGGTGTGAGCGTGAGTGTGGACACACAAGTGAGCATGAGTGAGCATACTCAAATGCCTGTGTAATTTCGAAAAGACCATTTGTATGATCTCTCCAACCTCCATGTAAAATTTGAAAATACAGCTTACCTCATGGGGTTGCTATGAAGATCAAGTAAAATACACATAAAATCTGCAGCACAGTTAGTGACATACTTATCAAAAAAAGCAGCTCTACGCATAAAGAGCTAAAAAAGGCCTTTTCAGCAAAGATGGCAAGAGTGGGAGAAAAAGAATCCCAAACCACTCGAGAGTGAAGAGCTTGCGGCATTAAATAAATAAAGAGCCCAAGAGAGGCCTGGAGAGAAGGAATCAAATGGAAACCAAATTCCTAGGGGTAAAGCCCAAGAGCCACAGTCAGACCAGTGGTCATTCAGACAGCAGTTTCAAACAGAGACTGAAGTAGAGAAATCAGCATCCTACACCCCAAAATTTCCATCCTTTTCAAAAATAAACAACAATGATATAGTGAGGTTCACCCCCATTATACTTTCCCTGGACTTCCCCTTTCATAATCATTATTATATTCAAAGTTATGTGCTTAGTGTCTGTATTCTGTTAAGACTGAACTCCCTGTGGACTTGTTCATCAAGATATGCTCAGAGCTTAGCTCAATGCCGAAAACATAGTGGACATTCAATAAATATCTGTGGAAAGAATGGAATACGTGTCCTATGGCTCAATTCCAATAATTCCACATTTGCAAGCCTGTAAAAGTTTTCACCAATCATTTGTGAAATATTTTAATTTTGGGACTGACAAGGTGACCAATAATCTTAAATTACGAAGAACTAGGAAAAAGAAGATATTTGAGAATAAGATTTTGGGGGAAAAAAAACACTTTAGAAACATGAAACTTCTAGTATAAATATACTTAGCTTGTGAACATTCAATAAAAAATAAATGAAAAAGCCATTAAGAGTAAGTCAAACTTTAAAGAGATCACAAATAATCTGTATGAAAATAATATCAGAAATTAAGGATGTTTATCAAATCTTTTTTAAAAGAGGAAAGTGTGCAAATTAAGAACTCAGTTCCATATAGGATGATGAAAGTAAGAAAAGTTAGTGAAAAGAACAGTAGACCCAAGCATCAAGGCCCAGAGTGCTTGTCAGCAAGAATACTGCAGGCATTTGGGGCAGCATGATCCGTTATGGAAAGGGACTGTCCTGTGCACTGTAGGATATTAGGCATCTCTAATAAATCAGTCAGGTCTCCAGTAACTGTGATAATCAAAAGAGCTCACATATTTTTAATCACTCCATTGAATGTTCTCCCCGACTCCATTCCCCCTGCCTCGCCCCACTGGCAACTATTGGCATAAAGGAAGAACATGCAAATTAAAAAAATAACAACAGGGACTGCTTGGGAAGAATTATTTTAAGTTAAGTCTATGCCAAGCAAACCAAGTTATAAAACACCCTATATTATGATTTTCTCTGTCTACAGAAACACTGTCCAGTAGAAATATAACTTGAGGCACATATGTAATTCTAAATTTTCTAGTAGTCACATTTAAAATAAAAAGAAACAGTGAAATTCATTTTAATAATGTACTTTATTTAACCCAATATGTCCTAAAATACTATTTCAATATGTAATAAATGTAAAAAATTATTGACGGTATATTGTATATTTTCTTGATACTAGTCTCTGAAATCTGATGTGCATTTTACACTTAATGGCACATCTCAATTCAGACCAGCCACATTTCAAGTGTGCAATAGCTACACACGTGGCTAGTGGCCACCATACTGGACAGCATAAGTCTAGAGCAGGGGCTGGCAAATTATGACCCCACAGGCAAATCTAGCCTACAGTCTAACTATCTAAATAAAGTTTTATTAGAACACAGCCACTCCCATTCCCTTACATATTGTCTATGGCTGCTTTTGGGGTACAAGGGCAGAGCTGAGTAATAATGACAAAGACTCTATGACCCACAGAGCCTAAAATATTTACTATCTGGCCCTTCACAGAAAGTTTGCCACCTGCTGGACCAGACTTTGTAAGAATGCCCTGTGAATGGAGAATGCCCTTGGTCCAGTCTGGGTGCTCTTTATTATACTGCCTCTCTTTCCCCAAAATGACCTTAGTGATCTACATTTGTCGGCTCCCAGAATCAGTAATACAGGCTCTTACCAGAAAGATAATCTGGCCCAGGTCACCCATGGGACGAAGATGCATGATGTCGTATCTTTCACACCGATGGGGTATGATTATCTGTGACCCCATACGTCCTAAAAAAGAATGTATTGAGACAAGGAACAATGTTAACATAATAAGGATACATTATATGACAGTGATTTGGTAAATATTTAAATTCCAGTATATGTGAATTGATACTATCCTTAACAAAAAGTGTATTTTGCCATGTTAGAGATGCCATAACTTTTCAGAGTCCCCTATTACTGTTTTAATGTGCTATATATGAAGTATGAGGAAGTATGAATGTACTCATAATGCACAGCAGACCAAAATCACATAAATCCAAGACAGAGGTTATTCGGAACACTATTAAAATGAAAAGAAACATAACTCGTGGCTTCTTGTTAGGTAACCGTGATAAATGGCATTAAAATATATTAAACTCAAGAAATCTTACTTACCAAGGTGGTTGACAACATATCGGCCCAGGAATCCTGTTGCTCCAAACACAGTGGCCACTATCCCACTGACTGAGGAACGCCCACCTTTCCCATGAGGTATGACTGCATGATGAAGCTGGCGATGGGGTGGGCCATTAAACACGGATGTGGCTACTGCAGCAATAGATGAACCTTAAACAAAAGCCCAGAATACACAAAAATGGAAAATGTTAATATAAAAGTGACTATGAATACAAATACTTTCTTTTCCTAGAAATTTGTAACATTATTTTATCAGTATTTTTATTTACATATGTTAAAGTTTAAATTTAACTTTTAAATTAAAAGTTATAATTTAAGTTCCAATAACAATAATAAACACGAATTATTGCAACAAAGACTCTGTAGGAGATAAAGAAATATATAAAAAGTATAAACTCCCTCTCCTACAGGATATAATTTGCCTAGGAAGATAAATCACATTTAAAAAAAAAACACTAATCAGTTACAAATTAAGAATATAAACCTCTACAGTGAAAGGAACTGAAAGAATGCAAAGTAAAAAACAATGAGTTAGATAATCATGAGGAAAGAGTCTGAATAAAGTGTTTTGAGAAAGGTTTTAAAGAGTAATAGCAGAAAGAATAGATTTCCATGTGAAACACTTAACACATATAACAATGTCGAGGTGGAAATGAATAAGCTCAGTGCAGGGAATAGCAAAAGACTTACCTGAAACAGACTTTGAAACTAAAAATGAATGAAAAATAAAGTTGATGGTATGAGTTTATACTAAGGGAGGCAGAAGGCTGTTAGTAGACAACTTTTTTCTTTTTTTAATTAAATTTATTGGAGTGATATTCATTAATAAGATTATATGCTTTAAGTGTACACTTCTACAATACATTATCTGTATATTTCATTGTGTGCTCACTAACCAAAGTCTAGTCTCTTTCTGTCGCCATATATTTGACTCCCTTTACCCTCTTCAACCTCCCCACACACCCCTCCCAATCTGGTAACCACCATACTGTTGTCTGCATCTACAAGGTTTTTTGTTTGTTCATTTGTTACTTTCTATTTTATAGCCCACATGAGTGAAATTATATGGTTTTTGTCCTTTTCTGACTTATTTTGCTTAGCATGATACTCCCAAGATCCATCCATGTTGTCACAAATGTTAGTATTTCATCTTTTCCTATGTCTATTACATATTCGTATCACATCTTTATCAAATCATCCATCAAAGGACACTAAGGTTGTTTTCATGTCTTGGCTATCATGAATAATGCTGCAATAAACACAGGGATACTTATATCTTTAAAAATAAATGTTTTCAAATTTTGGGGTAGCTACCCAGAAGAGGGACTGCTGGGTCATATGGCATCTCTATGCATTTTTTGAGTAACCTCCATACTGTTTTCCAGAGTGGTTGTACCAATTTACATTCCCACCAGCAATGTATGAGGGGCTCCTTCTCTACAACCTAACACTGGTTATTATTTGCCTTAATGATAACAGCTATTCTAACAGTTTTGAGGTGGTATCTCATTGTGGTTTTGATTTGCGTTTCCCTTATAGCAAGTGAAGTTGGGCATCTTTTAATATCTACTGGCAATTTATATGTTTTCCTGGGAAAAGTGTCTGTTTAGGTTCTCTGCCCATTTTTTAATTGTACAGTTGATTATTGAGTTGTATGAGTTCTTTATGTATTTTTGATATTAGCCCCTTAACAGAGATATTGTTTACAAATATCTTCTCCCATTCAGTTGGTTGCTTCTGTTTTAATGATAGTTTCTTTTGCTGTGCAGAAGCTTTTGAGTTTGAAGTAGTCCCATTCATTTATTTTTGCTTTTACTTCCCTTGCCTTTGGGGTCAAATTCATAAAATTTGAGACCAAGGTCCATAAGTTTAGTACCTATGTTTTCTTCTATATATATTTTTTTAAAGAGTGCAATTCGGACTTAATATAAAACTACTGAAAATCATCAAAAGTAGGTAGGTAAGTAAGTCTGTGTCTGTTTCCTAGGGATGACTTTCCAGTGGCACTCCTCCCAGTTTTTTCCCTATCCCAAAGTATGCATTTGGAGAAAAAGCTTAGCCTACTGAAAAGTTACTGAAACCACAGAAATTAAAAACACACATTGCACTTTACACGTAATAACTATGTATGGTGTCAGATGGGAACTAGATTTATCGAGGTGACCACCTCATAAGTTATATAAAGGTCGAATCACTATGTTGTACATCTGAAACTAATATAATATTTTATATCAAATGTAATTTTTAAAAATATTGCAGATCAGACACATAATAACAAAATAACAACATCATAATAATAGCTAAACTTACAAAGCTCTTACCAGGTGCCTGGCATTGTTCTAAGTGCTTAATAGGTATTACCTTTATTGCCACTTTACAGATAAGGAAACTAAGGCTTGGAGTGGTTAAGTAACTAGCCTAAAGAGCTAGCAAAGGAGACTGAAAAGCAGCCCAGTGAGGTTAAGGGGGGCGGGGGAGGGAGGTATCCGAAAACGAAATTTAAAAAGTGACTGACGGAGAATACAGTAGTCCCTCTTATGCTCAGGAAATACGTTCCAGGATTTCCAGTGAAGGCCTGAAACCGTGGGTAGTACCGAACCCTATATATACTACTATGTTTTTACCTATATATATATATACATTTTCATTTACAGGAGGCATTTTTATGGCTTCTCTTCAGTATATCCAAATTCCCAGCATCACTACTCTTGCTCTTTGGGGACATTAAGCAAAATAAGTGTTACTTTGAACACAAGCACTGCAAAACTGACAGTCGATGTGATAGCCAAGATGGCTACTAAATGACAAACAAGCAGGTAGTGCATACAGCACAGATACAGTGGACAAAGGGATGATTCCCATTCCAGGCAGAACGGAGTGGGAGGGTGCAAGATTTCATCACACTACTTGAAATGGCGTGCAATTTAAAACTTGTGAATTGTTTATTACTGGAATTTTCCATTTAATATTTTCAGACTGCAGCTGACCACAGGTAACTGAAACCATGGAAAGTGAAACTGCAGATGGGAGGGGACTACTGAAGTTAACTCTATAACTCATCAAATGCTGCAGAAAAGTGAGGTAGGGTGAGAACAAAGGACCATAGGATCTAGAATATGTTAGCTGTAAATGGTCTTAACAAGAGCAATTTTATTGGAATAGTGGGAATGAAAGCCTGACTGGGACAAGCAAAAGAATGAGAGGCAAGAAAGTGGTAAGAGGAGTACCGATAATCTTTTGAGGAGGTATGATGTAAGGGGGTAAAGAAATATGGGACTAGAGTAACATGAAGACAAGGGATTTTTTTTTTATGAGACATTATATTGACATAATAACAGAATAACCTAGTAAAAAAGAAAATTAATGACTCAGGAGAGTAAGTGAATAGGTAAGAGAGGATAAGATCGAATGCAAAATAAAGAAACTGGTCTTAGAGCAGAAGGACCTCATCTACTGTAATAGGAAGGAAGGTGGAGAATTTTTGTAGGTCAGCTATTAGATTTTTATGCTGAGAAAATGAGATTGTTCTCATCTGATTCTTTTTTTTTTTAATTTAAGCGGGGCAACCCTTGGTTGATCTCACAGATTGCAAGGACCTTGTCGTCTTACAATCCCTTATTTTTTTATTTTTTATGCCTACAGTATCTAGTCTTCCTAGGTGATCTCCCAACCAAGTACTAACCAAGCCCAACCCTGCTTAGCTTTCATCTGATTCTTTTGATTTCTCTGTACAGCTGAGAACGAGACAGAAGCATATATTAAAAGTTTTAAGAGATTGACAATGTTAAATAATTGTTACGGAGAAAGAGAAAGCAAAGTTCCTAGGAAAATATGCTGAAAATCTACTTTGTAGTCTACCGAAAATCTACTTTGAGATTTGTATTTATGAATTTAAAATAAGGCCAGTCAGTTAGTTTGGAGTCTTCCCTACTTCAATTCTCCACTGCTCAGGGGCAGCCAGGAAATAGAAGGAAAATTTGGCTTAATCAGTATAGTTTTTTTTTTCCCAACAACAAAAGCAGATAGGCTGGGGAGTTGAGAATGTATGAAAGGGAATGATTAAAATGATGAGTAAGGAAGAAAGTGAGGGCACAGGATAAAAGACAGAGCCAATAAAATGGGAGCAATTACTGAAGTCAAAGAATTAATACCTCAAAGAATTGTTATGAGGATTAGAGTAAATGTACATAAAGCATTTAGCACATTATCACACACATTAAGCATTCCATGAATAATAGTTGCTTTCATTTATTACTACTTCAAAATTCCTCAGAAGGTAATATTATACTAACCTCACATGGTTGTTTTTTCCAACAATTATGGGCAAAGCACTATTCTAGAAACTGTGACTAGCACAGTAAAAAAGACAAAGTCCCTGGCCTCATGGAGCTAACATTTGAGAGGGCTGATGTAAGAATTAGTAATACATAGGTAAGTACTCGTCACAGTGCCTTACTCACAGTAGGTGCTCGATAAATATGTCATTACCTTCTTTGGCTCCAGTCTCTCAATTTTCTTCCATTTATTATAAACATCATTAGGAGAGTAATATTATTTATTCTTTATATTCCTCTGCTCAAAAAGTTACACTGGTTTCCTACTGTAGTATCTAAACCAGTAGTCTCCAAACATATTTGCTTGCACACTATTTATTTATAAATTACATACATGTTCTACGTAGTACCAACCTGTTTTACACATTATAAAACATACTTAGAATAGTGTACATAGTTTGAAGGACTTGTTAGCTATTGTTATTACAGAAAACTTTTTTTTTTAAGCTCTAATACTGTATTTTTGTATCTCATTATTACCTCTTGCAAAACCCACTTTGGAAGCCACTGGTCTACACTCTGTTCGGTTTTCAAAGGCCTCTATTATCTGATCCCATTCCAGATCTATAGGTAGTCATTTCACTGCATCCTAAGTACTTCATGATTCCATTTTCACTCCCTTGTCCTCGCCAGTGACAGGAAAATGTCTAATCTCTCTGACTTTCCAGATCATAACAACCCCCCTCCAAAAAAAAAACAGTGGAAGCACAATTCTTCACTAGTCTTCTAATTTTCTCTTACTACTTCAAATGATATCAATCTTTCATTTTTCTGATTTCCTATGGTACTTAATAGTCTCTCCATATTTCACTATATCTAATTGTTTTACAGTTCTGTTTTATAGTGTCTTGATTATGTTACACACTAGACTTGCCTCTCCAGCGTTTTTACTCAAAAGCTAACTTTACCAGAGACAGTTAAAAATAAACATATCTAGAACTGTGGTTAGCAGATAGCTGGTACTCAATAGCAGTTATTACCATTCACAGTCTACATTATGTCAAAGCAATGTAATCATTTAACAAGTATCAGTAAATGTCTGCAAAGAAATCATGGCTACAAAACCATCAACTATAAATGATGTGCACTAAGAACCTTCCCGGTGGTATGTAGGAGCTAGTGCTACCCCAAATGGAAAATAAAAATGGATTCTCCAAATACTTTTGACTCTCACCTCAAGCTGAACACTAGAACTGTGGAGATTTTCAAAATTTACGGTGCAAGGAGCCACTCTCAAAAATTCTGATTCAATAGCTCTGCAATGAGTTCCCATTTCTATTTTTTATAAAAGCTCTAAGAATGACATGCAGCTAATTTTGAAAAAAAAGATATTCTATAATGACTAAAACACACTATGGAAAAATACTACTTTTGGAGGTTGATTGGGGTGTGTTTGTGAAAGGGTAGAGAATCAAAGAATAATGATGAGGTGTAACTATTAAACTACCTTGTTTTTCTAGCCTTAGTGAATGGAAGAGCAAATATACGTTTTCAATTTGAAGACCAAGATAGTAGCTCCAGTAAGAACAGGCGGCTAAATGAAAAACGCTTGAACAAATCCTAATATGTCCTTTACTCTTCTTCCCTTTCCTTTCCATCAAGCTCATTTCACTGCATCCTTCTCTCTCTCTGAGCATCCCTCGCTACCTCAGGCTCCAGCGCCTCGATCTAACATACTCTACGTTTGTAGAGATGCTTTTGATTTAGAAAGTGCTTTTAAAAATACTACTTCATTTAATCTTTTCATAAACTCCCTGGCGTTGTGGTATTATCATTTCCATTGAAACAGGAAGGATCTTAAGAGACCGATTGAAGGTTTGCACAAGGTCGTAAAGTCAATCCATGAAGAATCTTCTCTCCATTATCCTGTCTTCCACTCCGCCCTCACACAAATTTCTCGTAACCCCAAACTCTTACAACGCTGTAAGAAATCTGATTTTCTCGATCCTTTACACGTTCCCCACTTCTTCCTCTTCCCTTCCCGTTGCTCACGTTCTCCCAGTGCAGATCCCTTCCCAAGAACACAATTTAATATGTGAGCTGGGAAAGAAAGGAGAAACCTTACAGAGAGGCAGCTCCAGACCTAGAAAAACAATGGTGTTCACGGAGTCCGCATGACCGCTGCAGCACGGCTCCACTCCTCAAGTTTCGATCCCCGTCTCGGAATCCCGATCTGGGGCCAGTATTCCCGGTGACACTTACGTGACATTGGCAGGGCCCAGAGAACCCGGGGGTGAACGGCAGCCGCCATTTTCTCCCACAATCCCCCACAGCTGGCTCTCAGACCGACTACGGATACTAGGCTGGGTCAAAAGTGACCTTCCACGCCTGTCTGCGCAGGCGCCAACTGGGAATGAAAAGGGGCAGATAAGATTGGGGTGGAGTGTAGTAAAAAGGAGAGCTAGGGTGA
This sequence comes from Pteropus alecto, assembly GCF_000325575.1. Lineage (NCBI taxonomy): Eukaryota > Metazoa > Chordata > Mammalia > Chiroptera > Pteropodidae > Pteropus > Pteropus alecto. The sequence continues at coordinate 26,583,952 of NW_006443138.1, forward strand.
GAGAGAGCGATAATGGAGGAAACGTGGAGAGGGGAAAGAGGGAAATAAAAGAACTCCTGAGGTTGGAATCTCCGATCTCTGATTATAGAATGGACCATAAAGATAGTCTCATTGCCGAGTAACCTGAAGTTCAGACTCAACCAGTGACTGACTCAAGGGCATACAAAATTGCAGAATCCGAAATCAGCTTTCCTGACAGTTCATTGTTCCCTGAAAGTGTCAGATAGGGAAGCCATGGTGAGACAGGGAGAAGGTGGAGGCGTGGCTCTTGAACTCCAAAAGTTCTTTAAGCAGAGAACCAGAGTCCAAGGGAGAGATTGGACAAGAAAAGAGTGGAGTGGGGACCCAGAGACTAAAAGTGAGGAAGAGAAATGGAAATGAGGATATACACGTTCTCCTTGCCGACACACGTTCTTTACCCCGAGCCGTTGCTCTTGCTTTTCCTTTTTCCCTATAGCATGCTCACGCAGATAGCACCAGCTCGTCTCTGCTCTCAGGTGACCTCAGAGAAGACTCTGACATCGTATCCAACCAAGGTGGTCGTCATTTTCATGTTTTATTATTATTTATCAACGCACTTATCACCACCTGATGTATGAATCTATAAATTCTTAACCTGGAGTGCGATTCATGAGTGGACTTCAGGAAGTCTGTGAATCTCCTGAAATGTTATGTAAAATTTAGGGGACATGTGTGCCCTCTGCACATTTTTCTAGGAAGAAATTCAAGATGCTCTCTCTAGAGCAATAGTTTGTATTTTTTTTTTTTTTTTTTTTTACTTTAACTGGACTCCTTTGGGAATCTGCTTGTTTTAGAAAGAGGTATTTAGAGCCTCAGGAGATTCCAGAAAGATTAGACTAAACACATTTTTATTTTTTAAATTTTAATATTTATTGTTATTTATGCCTATAGCACTTGGTCTTCCTAGGTGGTCTCCCATCCAAGTACTAACCAGGCTCTACCCTACTTAGCTTAGGAGATCAGACATCAGGCTTGTTCTGGGTGGCATGGCTAGAGACCATACCAGGACCTTCTGTGTATAAAGCAGACTTGCTAACTGCTGCACTATGGAACCATGTCCTAGACCAAACACATTTTCAAATAATTTAATCTGGTCACCCTCTCAATGTCCCTGAGTTGGAGCTAGCAACCAGCAACCTGTCCTGAGATATATACCTTGGACTTAGCAGAAAACAAACAAGGGGATCTTTCTAGACTTGATAATCCTTTCATGCTTTGTTTTTTCAGGAAGAAAGAGAGCACTGCTGGGTTTGACAAAAGACCTGTAGTGAGTAGAGGTTGCCTGTTATTAGTCTTATAAGATTGGTTGTTCCCACTGTACATCACCCCTTCTGTTTACTGAAATGTCACCTCCCAAACTGAATTAGAAAGTAAGATTGGTTGTTCCCACTGTACATCACCCCTATTTACTGAAATGTCACCTCCCAAACTGAATTAGAAAAGAAACTCTTAACGAAATTTTATCAGAGAAATTGACTAATGTTATTCTGTCTTATATTTCTTGGCCTCAACCTATATTCAGTCAGCACTTAAAATCTGGTAATATTTGCCTCTGGAGTCAATATGAATGTAAGTGTACTTTCCTGATACCAATAAATTAACAGACCCCTATTATCATCAGCAACCTCCTAACACCATATAACATTGCCAATTATGTTATATTACATCTCAAAGTCCAACACTGCCCCATATTCTAAATACTAGTTTCAAGGTGACATGATATAGTTGAGAGAACACTAACTTAAAATTCAGACCATTAGATCCCAGTTATCAGTTGTGACCTGGGCAATCTTCTATACCTGTCTAACAGGGAAAATAATATTTGCCCTGTTACCTCAAAAGGTTATTGTGAGGATCAGATGACATGATGGATATGTGCTTTGTCAGCTACAAAGTGCTATATGTGTGTATATACAGTTTTATTCAAATACCTATGAAATATCAAAATCATAGAATGTTAGAACTTGAAGAGATTGTAGAAGATCAAAAAGCCCAATTTCTTTATTTTAAAGATGAAGAAACTAACACCTGATATAAAAGATCATAAGGGATAAATAATATTGTTGAAAGAAGCATGTAATAAACCAGTCAGTCACTTTTGAATTCATTAGCAATTTTAATTCTTATCTTGTGGCCTTGATCAGAAATTCTTTTTGCTTCACAGAAACTATGTATGTGTCCTATACTTAATCAAGAGTACCTAAGATAACATTTCCAAAGTGAATGTACTACTAATAAAGTCCTCAAGCCTAGAAATTGCCAACCAAATGCCTTTTGGTCTGATTTATCCCACTACAATTCCTCAGGTGGAGGCATTGAAGAGGACAGAGTAGTGCTACTGAATCTCTGACTATCTAAGATGAATTTTAACCTAGACAAGTCAATTTAGGCAAAATATCCCCAAATTAATTTTTTTACAAAAGGCAAGATTTTTTTAATGAAAAAGTCCAAGCTGGATCCCATAAAGTGAAGTGATTCCATGGGCTTTGCATAAAAAATTTAGTAGACTTCTCAAATTCTTTCAATTCTTATTTCTGCATCCATCTGGATTTGTCAACGCATAATACTTACTCTGCTGTTTTAAGTAGAATCCATTGGCAAAATTTCTCATCTCATATTCCCTACATAAATCAGACACTTACAGGAGACAATTAATCAGGTAATTAATTGTCTAAGCATCAGAGCCTTGGAGTGTACCTCTCCTCCTACCCCCTCCATCCTTTGATGACTCAATTTCTGGTAGCTGCACTACTGTTGCTATAGAGACAGTGATATCACCAGTTGTGATTCTGATGTCACTCACCAGTCCCAACAAGGGAGAGGTACATGGAAGGCTGGGTGAGGAAACAAGATCTCGAGCTGAGCAAGAACATCCCAGCATCTTCGTTGACTTTAAAACTATATTCTGGAGTTTTCTGTGGTCACTATCCCAGTACTACAGAGGTAGGAAATCCCACTGGTCTGATAAAACAGCCCATTTTCTGATCCTCTGGTTAAAAGGGAGAATTTAGTGACAAGTGATAGGTCTCTTTGCCCAGTCAATTTTAATTTTACATCAGAGTCTTCTGAAAATATATGAGCCTCTCCTTCAGCAGCATTACAGCTAAACCTACTATCTTTGTTGCTGAAGTTTTCATTTCGTTGCAGACTGACCAGACCTCTTTGGTCATTCTTTTGCCAGCATGAGGAGGTCTTTGTCTCTGCTTCTCAGTTTGGCAATGAGACTGGAAGCTGACTACCTGCTGACTTCTCCTCTTTGTTATGTGGCTATTCCAAAAGTTCTTTTCTTTCCAATACTCTAATAGTAAAATCAGACCGGTATAACTTATTTCTGAAGCCTTGGCTAGACAACAGAACTGAGAAAAGACAGGGTATATAGATAACTGTGTTGAGAAAGTATCTGTATTAATGGGGCACTAGAGGAAGAAGCTATTACTAGAGGGAAAGTGAACATAGAGGAGAGCCACTGGAAAGCTAAACAATGAATAGTACCACAGAGATAGATACAACACACACGCACACACACACACACTACCAATCCTATTTAAACAAAATCAATTGAAACTGATTTTGGATGTCTACAATTTATCAGACACTTAGAGAAAGGGAGAGAGAGAAAAAGAGAATGGATGTAATAGAATACATTCTTCTTTTTTTAAAATAGTAATAAAACTTGGTTGAATAAACTTCAAAACTTGATCAGATATGTATCAATCTTGCAATAACTTTCTTTATGCCACCTGTAATTTGAGCTTTTCTATGAGTTTAGGAACCTTGAGTAAATAGGAGCCTCTTGCTTTTGATGAATACAGGAGAAAAATGTCTTGAGATGGAGCTGTGGTCTGGAGTACAGCATCTATAACCAAACCTCTGTATTGTTTATGCCCTCCTTGGCTGGCATTCATGATTTGCAGTCCTCCTCAATTATTGAAGTAATAATCACACTGGCATTTTTAAGGAACATTTTAAGTCAGTCCTTCTAGTGGTTGGAGAATCTTTCTATTGGCCAAAGAAAATTTTCACAGCCTCCCGGATATTAACCTGCAGAACTGTAATATTTGAAAGAATATATTCACTGGTTTTACTATTCCCTCTTTGTGCCTCAATTTCCTAATCTGTAAAATGAGGAAGTTAGAATAAATGGTTTCTAATGTTGATTTATCTTAACCTGTATGTGATTAGCTTCTTTCTTCACCAAACTTAGTAGATAATGAAAAGCATCCTTTTTCTCTCTTTATTTTCCACCCTAACCAAGGATATTAGTAACCAGCTTTGAAGTTAAGAAATTTATGAAACCATTCATTGGCTCCATTAAATTCTTTAGATTTTTCTTTTTTCTATTTTCTTATGAGAAATGTATAGAGATTTAGAAGTCTGAATATCATTATCCTCAAAAGATATTTAAGTACCTCTTTGTACTTACTATTATCCAGAACAACTTAGGAAGCTTAAAGTCTAAAACAAGCTTCATAGATGCAGATAAACATGCAAAAGACATTGAAAATAGAATACAAACATTAGGACATATGTAAACGGAGTGCTTGTTAGATACATATGACTAGTAAGTGTACTTTCTGTTGCTGAAAAAGGAACAAGAGCACTTCTGAAATGTTGATGTTATTGGTATAAGAAGGTCTGTTAATAAATCAATGGATAAGTATTTACACCTTGGAAAAGCCTCTAGGGTGAACTTATCCCCCAAAGGAGTCAAGCTTCAAAAAAGCTTGAATGTATGGCTTAGAACCATAGTAGACTTGAGCAACCCATTTTTTTTTCCTTGTTGTTGTTCTCAGATTCTCCAATTTAAGAAAGAACAAAAAATTGAGCTATCTGGCATTAGAAATAGGCAGTATTCATATATTCATTCTTGCAGCAGACAATTATTGCGCACCAAATTTAAGATCTCGCTACTATAAGGGATACCAAGATGGGTAAGAAAATGCATCTGCCCTCATGAAACCATCTAATAAAGGAGATAGATATATGTGAGCAATTAAAATACTAGAGAGGGTATAAAGATTGAGACAAAATATGACAGAAACTTTGATAATAGAACAATCACATTCAATTAGGTATTTAGAAAATATTTCGTGGCCAGGGTAAGATTTAACCTGGACTGAGAAGTAAGGTGTTCTTTAGAGAGATGTTTTCAAGGGAGTGATGAATATTCCAAGGTACAGTGCCCTAATGTCTTCTATTTAAATGTCTTGGTCGAGGTAGTATAAGGAAGGTAATTGATCTGGAAGCTTGTTTTGATATTAATTATGAATTCCCTCTTATAACATGAGGATGTATATTTTTCTCAAGTCCTCAAAGGAATAATTACAAAGTGTTTTGAGATAATGAATTCAGGGCACTTATTCTCCATTCTAGCTACTTCTGACACCTTTTTTCAAGCAAGTTTGAAATTAGGCTAAAAATTTTGTTTTCTCATTGTTAAAAAAGCCTACATATCAATGATTTGAAAGTGGGATATAGTCACTTCAGAAATTATTGGCCAAAAGATGAGACCGTTTTTGTCATCTGGAAACCATCAGACTGCATAAAGAATAAGATCTGGACTTTAAATCTGAATGTCATTTTGTGCTCATCACTTGTATACTACATGTGAAAAATAATGAATAAATAAAAATTATTTGGAAATAAGAGCAATGTGGCTCATATGTAAAAGTAGTCAATTTTTATGTCTTTTCATTGCAGATTCCTTATATTACATGGCAGGAAGGGTGGGTAAATTTAGGAATAGTGAAGACAAAAAACAATTAATCAAGAGCTTTCCTCATACCTCAGAACTCATCCTCAGTAAGAGTAAGTGATCACATAATCTCCTTACTTTTTGTACTTAATTTTTATCCTTGCTTTTTAATTATGCTATATAACTTAAATAAGTCTGTAGAGCCTATTGATTCTGCCATTTTCTATTAGAAGTAATTCATTAAGATGAAATACAAACTGGCAGTTAAGAGATTTGCAACGTCAGCAGTCCAGGACTGCCCATTTCCAAGTCGTCTCATTCTTTGGCTGAGTAGTAGTACCATCCATTCCTTTCTTCGTGGTAATGATTCAAGCATAAGAATATTTATATTTAATAGTGAGCTGCTAAGAGACAATACAGGGTTTAACTTCATAGATATTAACAGCTTTCTAGTTAGGGTTTGAAATAACATTCGAATGAGATACCAAAGAAGGTTAGGAAATCTCAGAGAAAATTTAAAGAAAAGAATAAATAATTTTGGCGCTGGCCCATCTTTCTCAGAGAGAGTCTCTCAAGATAAGCCTAGGACCGGGGATTCTCTATTCTAGATGTATGTTAGAATCACCCATGGAGCTTTTAAGAAATTTAGTACCTAAGTTTACCCACCCTAAAACCATTGAAATAAGATTCTCTGGGGTTGGTATCTCAGATTCAATATTTTAAAGCACTTTCCTGGATGATTCTAATCAGGGTGGAGAACCCATTGCTTACCTAAGGAACCTGTTATTATAGTGTCAGGAAGAGTAAAAGAAACTGTTTCCCTAGCTCTGTAATCTGAGTCAGTGATCGAAGTGTTAAAATCGGTACACATCCTGTAGGAGCAAAAAACAAGTAGATCTTATAAGATCTTACTTTTTATTTTTAATTACCTATAATATTCTGTATAACAAAATTAATGAATCCACTTATAAATAAGTTTAAATCCTGTGAATAATCTGTGTTTGACTTGCGTTGGTTTTATTTTAAAGGAGGTTGTCTACCCCCCACCACAGCCTAAAGTCCTTTAAAACAAATATTTCCAATTAACCAGATATTCAACCCCTATTAATGCTTCACTTATTTCAAGCAATTCTTTATAAAACACAATTTTACTCTAAAAAAGAGGTTAAGCTTTTGGACTTTATTATAAGAGAGTTTTAAACCAGTATATTTGTTAGAATCAAAATATGAATATGCATGTATGTTTCACAAAAATGTTTTGGGACATTGGGGAGAAAAAACTGGCCATTTTATCTCACCTTGCTTATTGAGAAATATAGATCTAAGCAGCATTTATAATAAAAGAGGAAAACTTCAATGCGGAAGCCTGGTGATGGAAGTCTGGCATGGAAAAAGAGGACAAAGAGAAGCTTTTCATACTTGCAGATTAAGAGTAGGCACATACCATAATTATTCTTGTTCCCAAGAACCGCCTAATAAGATACTGTGGGAAGTGGGTGAGACCAAGGCCAAAGACCAAAGGAGTATGAGATGCTCAGCTGGGAGGTGAGGCAATGCAATCAGCAAGTATATGCAATTCTTTCAAGAAAAGTGGCTACAAATAAGAAAAATAGTAGCAGGTAGAGGGAGATTTGAGGTGGAAGAAGACAACTAAAATGAAATATCAACTTTCTGGCTTAGAAGACCAGGTTGAGGGTGGTACCATTACAGAGGTTAGAGAATAGAGAAAAGTGTTGGAGCATTATGAAAGAATCAAAATCAGCAAGGCTTATTACTGCCTCCATAGACAAAAGCTCATTGGATGATGCATATGATATCTCTGTTCTGGCATTCAGAAGTTTGGCTGAACCATGGAGACAGAATTCCCTCAGGATTCTTGGCTAATTGAAGGAGGGATTAGTTTTAAGGAAGAGCTACTAGACTTACCACTAGTATAAGGAAGTTAGTATTCTAGAAATGAAGAGCAAACCATATATTAATTTAAAAAATAAGTTGGTTGGGGCAAGAAGAGGCAAGCAATAAATTATTTCTATTTTGATCACACTGAGTTTTGAGTATCTACTGAAAATCCAAGATGTAGAAGGCTGTCAAGCAAGGACACAAAGAAAAGGACATGGCTGCTTAGGTTTTTTCATGAACAGACCTGTATTAAGCACCTCTAGCATATACCAGGCACTGGCCTTAGCAATATACATATACGTATATTTAAGAAATCTTCCTGCAGTTGAGAGCTGAGGAATTAGCTCTTGGGACAGGTCTTTATGAAAGCATTGCTCCTATATTTCACACCTCAGCCATTTATCTTATTTCTCCTTACTTTCATATAACTTGTCCTTTTGATGAACATTTCTTTTTCTTTTTTTCTACATCTAGATGTCAGATAGGGTTGACTGGTTACAAAGCCAGAATGGGGTATGCAAAGTTGATATCTATTCACCTGGAGAGAGCCAACCTCAGGACTGGAAAATAGTAAGTGTCAACCTCCTTACAAATACTGGGTTAGGAATATGTGGAGTACCATTAAGAGTAGCCTTATTTTCTCCAACACCACCACCCACCTCTTCTTATTTTCCAAAGATTGAATTCTTGGGGGTGGGGGTGGGAGTGGGAGTAAAGTGAACTTTAGAACAAAAAATTACCATCTATAATTTTTGGAAAAAAAAAATTCCTATGGGGTATTTAGTAGGAGAAATATGCTGTAATTAATGAAAAAAAAAAACCTATATATTACGGCTGTAAAAATGTGTTTGATTTTCAAACAGTAGGGGATTGGATTTCAAACAAATATCTCTAAAGTTTATAAAAAATATTTTCTGAAATGTAGGCTGCTTCAAAATTCTCAGAACTATGAACTCTTATCTAAGTAATATTGTCAATCTGCCTTCATCGTTCAACATTTATTAAATAACTTACTCAGTATCAGGCACTGTAAGTTTGGGTTCAGTCAGAAGATGGAAACCACACCAGTAATTTAATATTTAAAAACTGTTAAAAAGGTAGTTAACTAAGTTAAGTACTAAAAGGTACTCTAAATAACTGGTGGACACTAATTATAAGAAATCTATGATATTTTCCAAATGGATTTTCTGGATAATAATTGCTATAGGTGTTTAAAGAACAGATCATTTGAAAATGGGAAGTGATTAGGGAAAATTTTATAAAGTATGTTTAAGCTATAGGTGAAGAAGAATAGGATGGGAGGTATATACATTGACTTAAAACTAAGCTACTGAAGTGAAAGATGGCTGAGGAGAGAAAATTAACCCCTTAACCCTTTTCACATTCTCTATCCTGACACAAAAATTTTCCTGGGCCCTTTATTAAAAAAAGCTCAGAAATAATTTGACATCCACCTTCTTCAACTGCTCAGGATATTACTGTATAATAAAAGAAAGACTTAAAGGTCGTGAGAGGGCAAAGGGGTTTGGAAGAGATGTCTGATTGTAGACTGCATTGATAGAAAAGAAATGTGGTTAGCCTTTCAGTCAGTCAAGATGGCTTCATCAACCAATTTTGCAAAATTCTTCCAGATCGAGTGGAATAATGGATGTAGGGTACACACATTTTAGGTTTAAAAACATAGACAATAAAAACCCGTAAATATAGCAAGCTAACACAGCTCTTAAGATTCCATCATAAAGCTCTATGCTATGCTGTAGGTTTGTTGGAGTTTTTTAATATTCTGTGAAAAGAATTGAAAAGGATAAAAAAATAAACCCCACATCTACATTATAATGACTTACTTGTACATATTAGCCTAATTATGGAAACATGCTTTTTTTCAGATAGTATGCCTATCTGTAAATAAGTACTATTAAGGCATACTTTTCAAAAAAGGATAAAATAAAGATTCCCAATTAAATATGAAAATGAAGACATGTTAAAGATTTTATTTAACTCATTAATGAGAAAATTGGTGAGGTGTTACAACCAGATCAGGCATATTGAAATGAATGTGCAAATAGATGCAAAACTGACCTCTTCCACAGTGGAGAAGGGAAGGTAGCTGAACCTCCACTGGACATAATTTACGTGTCTATCGACATGTAGAGTTAGTTTGCAATGCTATCAATTATCGAAACTTAAACTATCGAGATGTGAAATAGCTGTCATAGAGTCAGAAACAGATTATATGGAAGTCTGTAGACAATGCTTAGTCTATAGAGTATGGACTATAGACAATGAATAGTTTTCTATTGAAGCACAAATTTTCGTCTATGGTTGTTGTCATTTTGATAAAAAATCTCAAAGTGAGATAACTTTGATCCCAAAATAAGGCTAGTCTCATCAGATATGGTCTGATTATTTACATAGGTACAGCAACTGGATAGGCCTTCTTAAGTTTGCTTTACTGGAAGTTTTCATAAAGAATCTCAGATTGGACTTTTAAAGGCCTGCATTATTTGATATGCTGAGACAAGGAATTCAAGACTAGGAAACTCTCCACCGGGTTTTACCAGCTGTACCTAGAAAAACAACCACATACACCATTGGATTTCTCTGATGCTATTGTTCCTAAAAATAGTCTCAATCACTTATATTAATATAACTTTCATCAAAATATTTTTTATTCTTTCTATTTCACAAATAAAACAGGGGAGGGAGAGGTATATAATTATAAACTGTTACACACCAGTTTACATACAGACTAACAGAGTTCATGAACACCATAAGACAGTATCTAAGCCACACACATCCCTTATAAAGTCTAAATGGTAAAAAAGAACACATTTATTAACAGACCCAAAGATATAGCCTTTCTATAGTAATAAAAAAAAGAAGCAAAAGCATATAAACTATGCTTATCAGTGTTTCACTATTCTATTTTACTTAAAAATGATCTAAATATCCAATGAATATCCATTAATTAACAATTTATATCAGTCCACTGTTTTAAGTTGCATAAAAATATTGGAAATTTATCATCAAGCTGATATACTATAAAACATACTTGAAATAAAGTTTGTCAGAATAATTATTCAATTTGATTAAACATAAACTTATATTTTTCATGATATTAAACATTGAGTAGAAGTAATACTAGCTTATTGGATCTATATAAACTGTATGAGTTTATGAAGAGCATATCAAAGTAAAAACGCAGACTCGTGTTGTACTTAACACTGATAAATCAGAAAAGAAATAGCTGTTTTTATTAAACTAAAATTATTAAACTAATCTTGTTTACCTAACTTACACTTACCTAACTAATCTAACTTAAAGATTTACCTAACTTATGTAAAGTTAGGTTCCTAAAACATTTCTCAAATAGGTTCTATAAGAAAAATACTTCTTCCAACTAGAATAGAGATCCTTTAATTTAATAGACTTTATAAAATCTAGCTTAATAATAAAATGTGGAGGTATGACGGCATTACTCCTTACACTTAATGCTTTTCTAAATGGCAAGTACATAGTGACACAAGCACTAATAGGCAGCTTATAGCCTCAATCAGCCATTAGATTCAAATGTTCAGTTTTCAACAAAAAGTCACAAGACATACAAAGAAACAGGCAAGTATGGTCCATTTAAAGGAAAAAAATAAATCAACAGAATCTATTTCTGGAAAAGACCCGATAACAGATCTACTAGACAAGACTACAAACCAACTGTCTTAAAGATAAGATGCTCAAAGAACTAAAGAAAAGATGTGGAGAAAGTCAAGAAAACAATGTTTGAACAAAAATGAAATACGAGTAAAGAGATAGAAAACCTAAAGATAAGCTAAAAAAAAAATTCTGAGCTGAAAAGTATAATAACAGAAATGAAAAATTCACTAGAAGGAATCAAAATCAGATTTGAGCAGGCAGAAGAAAAAAAATCAGTAAACTTGGAGATAGGACAGTGGAAATTATCAAGTTTAAAGAACAGAAAGAAAAAAAAAACTGAAGAAAAGTGAACAGAGCCAAAGGGACCTGTGAGATACTATCAAGCAAACAAACATATTTATCATGCGAGTCCCAGTAGGAGAAGAGAATGAGAAAAGGGCATAGAGAACATTTTAAGAAATATCGGCTAGAAACTCCCGAATCTGATGAATACGAACATCTAAGAAGTTCAATGAACTCAAGTAAGATGAAATCAGAGAAACCCACACCAAGACGTTATAATCAAACTTTCAAAAGACAAAGATAAATAGAATATGGGTAGAAGTGATGCTTGTCACTTCCAGGCCTAGATCAAAAAAGCCTCCTATCTAATCCTCCATGATCTCTATCATTCCCCATACACTTGTTTAAGAAAAGATTCAGAGGCCTTAGGGGAGGATGACACAGTGCAAAAGCAGAGCCTGGGTCCCTGAGTCACTGCAAAGAAAGCTTCTCATTGAATGCCCTCTCTAAACAAAGTGATCAAGAAGTAAACCTCTATTTTTATATACCACTGATACTTCAGGGGCTATCTAATTTAAAACTAGCATCACCCCAAGTAATATATTTTGCTTCTGTCATTTTGTTGCCAAGAATGCCCACTCTATTATATCTGGCTATCAAAATGCTTAAAAGTCCATCTTAAATGCCACTTCTTTCTCTAGTTTCCTAGCGAAAATTATCTGCCCTTCTTCTAACATTAAATATTATTTACTTTATTGTTTTATAGCACTGATAATATAGTATTGTTCACGTTTTATCTCTGCAGTAGGCCATATGCTTCCAGAAGGCAAGGATCATATTTCTTTCACCTTTATATGTCCCACAATGTCTAGTAGAGTATGTTGTACACAGACACTATATACATATTATACAGGTAACATACACATCGTTTATCTCCCTTAAATCACCTCTGCAATAGCAGGCCATCTAGTTGGTCCTTCTGGTGGATAGCTTGTTCATTGGAACCTGACTTTCCATTGCTTGAATGCTGTCTTTGCTCTGACTCTGCCACCCGTGGTCTGTGCCTTTCTCAGACATGCATACAGGCAGCATTCTTTCCTAAAACTTCCTCTAAAAGCTAAATTTTTATCCATTAGGAAGTTCCCATTTGTTATCGACCTTTGGTTAGGAAAAATAATTTTTAAAAGATTCATTACAGAAACTCAATAGTTTCTCCACATATTCCACATAATTGATAGGAATGAATCACAGTACACATCCCTAGCCATACTCTCTTCCAGCACTTCTCTTTTCACCCAGGGCACTATTTTCTCATATAGGAAAGTCAAGTTTTATTCTCTGGTACTTCCTTAGCTTGTTAACTGTGTTTCACTGCATTACCCTAAAATAAGCTTCTCTTATTTCTTTTGAGGTCTAATCTTTATTTGAAATGTTTAAGTACTATCATCTATCTTAGATATACCACATTAAGTATACAAATTATTGTATGCATATTATCTCATTTAATCTCATTTAATTCTAATCACAATAAAGGCAGAGATTATTTAAAATAATAATTACCATATGATCCAACAATTCCACTCGTGGGTATGTATCTGTAGGAAACAAAATCACTATCTTAAGACATATCTGCATCCCTATGTTTTTGCATCATTATTTACAATAGGCAAGACATGGAAGAAACCTTAACCTTAGTGTCCATCAGGGGATGAATAGATAAAGAAAATGTGGCATGTGTGTGTATAAATATATATTTATATGTGTGTGTGTGTGTGCGTGCATGTGTGTGTAATATTATTCATTCATAAAAAAGAAGGAAATTTTGCCATTTACAATATAAGTGGACTTTGAGGGCATTACACTGAGTGGAATAAGTCAGAAAGAGAAAGACAAATACCATAAGATCTCATTATATGTGGATCCATTGGGGAGATGAGTGGAATGGTGAAGGTGGTCAAAAGGTGCAGATTTCCAGTTATAAAATAAATAAGTCCTGGGCATGTAATGTACAGCATTGTGACTATAGTTAATAATACTACATTATAGTGGTCCTCAACTTTTTCGGCACCAGGGACCAGTACTCCTATGAGAATCTGCTTATTGATGTAAGGTGGAGCTGAGGCAGTGATGCTAGCCCTGGAGAACGGCTGAAATACAGATGGAGTGTCTCTCACTCACCTGCCACTCACCTCCTGCTGTCTGGCCTTGTTCCTAACAGGCCATAGACTGGTACTGGTCTGTGGCCTGGGGCTTGAGGATCCCCGCTATAGTGTATGTTTGAAAGCTGCAAAGAGAGTAGATCTTGAAATTCTCATCACAAGAAAAAATAATTTGAACTATGCGTGGTGATAGATTAGACACATTGTAGTGATGATTTCACAATATATACAAATGGTGAATCATTATTTTGTACACCTGAAACTAATACAGTGTTATGTATCAATTATACATTAATTAAAAATAATAAGGATAAACTTTAAACCATACATCAGAAGTAAAAACAGAAACACAGAACTCACCTGTCCAGAGATCAAAGTGCTCTTCTCCTTATAAGTAGGCACAAAATTATTGTTTTGAGCTTAAGACAGGCAAAAAACACTAGCAAAATGGATTTTCTGTTGTGTCTTGCCCAACAGAGAATAGAGCTCTATAAACCATAATTCATTAAAGAATCACCAAATCGTCAGACAATAAAACAAAATTCTCAGTCATTGCTGCCACCAATGATTAATGGTCATAAAGGAACCAAAGTGAAAACCAAAAGCAAATTAAGTAGAGAGGAAAATTAAAACTAGAAAAACAGAACACCTGCATCATTCTATTGCCACTTTGGATTCACCTGTGAAGGCCAAGATGCACCTGGTATACTACTCTCATGATGACATTTTCTTCTGTTAGGTGAATCTTTTGGAAATTTCAGCAAAGACTTTTAAAACTGTTAAAAGATCATTTTCAGAGAAGAGTAAAATAATGATTCTCATATATATATAAAAATAAACTCATGTTAAGGATTTTAACTCATTAATGAGGAAGTGATGTGGTTCAAATGAGACTCAAAGGGGAAAAAAACACATATAGATCAGGAATATTGAAGTGAATGAGCAAATCAAAGCACTTTTCCACAGTGTGAGAGGAAGTCAGTCAAACCTTCCCTGGTCAGAATTAACGTGTGAATAAGCAGGAATTATATTGCACTGTTATCAGTTATCTACATTTTACAGGATTATAAAATAGCTCCAAGAGAATCAGAATCAGAAAATGTGAAAGGCTACACTATAAATTATGCATAGTTTTCCACAAAATTTTCCTTTAATAGATATTGTTCAAATTATGCGAACCATTTAGAAAGACTTTGAACCAAGTACTATGACCAACAAGCAGCTTAAACCAGTCCTGTAGAGAACTGGTACATCTACTTTTCTCTTCTTTCCAAGTCATCAGAACATAGCAGTGGGTAGAGAGCACCAATTTTAGAGCAGGAACTGGATTTGAATACTAACCCCCATCATGTAGTAGCTGTGAGATGCTAGTGAATTTATTTAGCTTCTCTAAGCCTCAGTTTTCTCACCTGTGAATGAGGATTCACAGGTGTGTATGAGGATTAAAGGAAATAATGTGTGTAAAGCACTTAGCACAGTACCTAGAAAATGTAAGTATTCAACAAATAGTAGCTAATAACTATATGATGCTTGGTAATTAAAATACCAAATTATTCTTTAAAATGGGCAATACTTGTGGTCATTTTGAGAAGATATAACTCCAACAATTATATTGATCTTTTACATTGAATAGTAAATATGACACTTTCACATATATTCTTATTTTAGCCTATGTTCAACTGAAGATTATAGATTACAAAACATAAACATGTATATGCATGTGTTTATCACAACTAGTATCCACCAAAGAATCTGTATTCACTTAAAACTAATAAATTGTCCACAGATATTAACTCCTCAATTATAAATGATATTAACATAAGTTATCAATATTCCATTGGAAGCTGTTTAGCATTGCATAACCTGGCAAAGCAATTAATTATGCACAATGATCCTTCAATTTTCTATTTTTTTAAAAACTGTATTTTGTAATAAGAGACCTAAATAAAAACAGATAAAATATAGAAGACAGCAATTAATAACAATACAAGAAAAATCTGATTTAGTTTAAATGCTAACTTGGCTGTATAGCTGATGACTGTCAGATCTTAAAAAGATATATGTTGTTAGATGCAATATGATATAGTGGCCTAGAGCATGGGCCACTGGAGTTAGACTGCCTAGGTTGGAATTCATTCTCCATGAGTGATTAGTTGTATAACTTCAGATAAGTAACTAAGTCTCTCAGTTCTTCAATTTCCTCCTCTGTAAAATGGGGATAATAAGAGAGCTAACATTTAAATTTTCTGTGAGAATAACATTAAATGAGATAATAGTCTTAAAATACTTGGAACAGTGCCTAAAACATGATAAGCACTCAATACATGTTGGGTACTTTTATTGTGGTGATGGAGTAGTTCAGGCTTGAGCAAGGTGACCATTTTTGTAAGTGATCTTTGAGTTGTCCTGAATATCCCGTATGTTTACTTTGTTATAGTCGGATGAATCCTTGTCTATTTTTAAGGAAGCCTCAACTGATCCTGTCAGAGTGCTCAGCTGGCTCCGCAAAGACCTGGAAAGAAGTACAGCAGGTTTCCAAGATGTTAGATTCAAGCCTGGAGAATCATCACTTGGTGGGGAAATGACCAGCTCGGGAGACCAACGCAAAGGTTTCTTTGTGGACTATTACAATACCACCCATGAAGGCAATCCAAGGAGATTGCATTTTGAAATGACTCACAGAGAGAACCCTCCCCAGGGCCCCAGGGCCCAACTTGGTAATGGGAGTTCAGTGGATGAAGTTTCCTTCTATGCTAACCGCCTCACAAATCTAGTCATAGCCATGGCCCGCAAGGAGATCAATGAGAAGATCGATGGCTCTGAAAACAAATGTGTCCATCAGTCATTGTACATGGGAGATGAACCTACACTGAGCAAAAGCCTGAGTAAGGTGGCATCAGAACTGGTGAACGAGACTGTTTCTGTATGTTCCAAGACACCTATTTCAGATAAAGTTCCTGGTTCTGGTGACAGAACTTCAAGATCATTACAGAGTCCCCCGAGTTTGAAATACAAGACCACATTGAAATTCAAGGAGAGCACCAAGGAAAGCAAGAGTCCAGCTGACAGACCTGCTTCTAAGAAATCTTTCTTCTATAAGGAAGTGTTTGAATCTCGTAATGCAGGTGATGCCAAAGAGGGTGGAAAGTTCTTACCTGGGGAGAGAAAGATATTCAGAGGGCAAGAAAGGCCCAATGACTTCACAGCTTCTGTTAGTCAAGGGATCATGACCTATGCTAACAGTGTTGTATCTGATATGATGGTCTCCATCATGAAGACACTGAAGGTCCAAGTGAAGGACACAACCATTGCCACCATCCT
>NW_006443138.1:26601034-26608470 GCF_000325575.1 Pteropus alecto
ATGCAAAAGATAGTCTCTGATCTCATTGACTCCTTCATGAAGAATCTCCACAACGTCACAGGGACCCTCATGACTGATACAGACTTTGTCTCTGCTGTGAAAAGAAGTTTCTTTGGTCATGGAAGCCAGAAGGCCACTGATATCATGGATGCCATGCTGAGTAAGCTATACAATGTGATGTTTACCAAGAAATCTTCTGAGAATATCAGGAAAACCAAGGACCAGTCTGAGATTTATTCCGTTGTCTCCATGAAAGGAATGGGTGACCCTAAAAACCGAAATGTAAACTTTGCATCAATGAAATCTGAAGGTAAACTGAGGGAAAATGTGTACTGTCCGCCACACAAACCGGAGGAGAAGAGTTGTGCCGAAACTTTGGGTGAACACATTATCAAAGAGGGACTGACCTTATGGCATAAATCTCAGAATAAAGAAGGACAACTTCCAGGTTTCCAGCATGCGATATTTGCAGCTCCCAACAAACAGTATAAGCCTGTACCAGACATTCCCCTAGGATATCCTCTGGATACTTGCAACCTCAATCCCCCTATGCATGACCCAGAGAAACCTGAGAATTTTGATTCAGACTCCTGGGCCAAGGACCTGATTGTATCTGCCTTGCTTCTGATTCAATACCACCTTGCCCAGGGAGGAAGCATGGATGCACAGAGCTTCCTTGAAGCTGCTGGCAGCACCAACTTCCCTGCCAACAAGACCCCTGCAGTTCCTGATGAGACCAAGCCTAAGTCTCCTCATATGGAAGGTAACCAAGAAGAAGCAGAAAAGAAGGATCTAATGAGTGTTTTTTTTAACTTTATCCGGAATTTACTTAGGGAGACCATTTTCAAGAGCGACCGTAGCTCTGAACGCAAGGTGCCAGAACAGCCAACTAAGGAAGAATATAGCCACCTGTGTGAAAGACCTGTAACCCCTTCTCCCATCAAACTAAGTGAAGGTGATGAAGCTGGTGGTGCCTTTGCTGGGCTGACCAAGATAGTTGCCAACTCACTAGATGGCCACATGAATGGGGAGATGATAGAACATCTGATGGACTCAGTGATGAAGTTATGTCTCATTATTGCCAAGTCTTGTGACTCTCCCTTGGCAGAGCTGGGAGATGATAAGTCTGGGGATGCCAGCAGGCCACCTTCAGCCTTCCCAGATAGTTTATATGAGTGTTTACCAGTAAAGGGCACAGGGACAGCAGAGGCTCTCTTGCAGAATGCCTATCAAACTATCCATAATGAATTGAGATGTATATCAGGACAGCCCCCAGAAGGGTGTGCAGCACCTAAAGTGATTGTCAGCAATCATAACCTAACTGATACAGTTCAGAACAAGCAACTCCAAGCTGTACTTCAATGGGTAGCTGCCTCTGAGCTCAATGTTCCTATTTTGTACTTTGCTGGTGATGATGAAGGAATCCAGGAGAAGGTAAGGAAGTAGTCAGAGGAATTTGGAAATATTTATTAACAGTCAATTAGGGTTTTAAGTTTTCTTTCTGAATGGGAAGATAACCATAAGAAGGGTAAAATGGGGACAGTAAGAATTTGAAGATCATGCCTCTTGGCAGAGATAATGGACAAAGTAAAATTAGATTTTGCCAAATAAGAGTCATATCAAAGGGGAAAGGGAGAGGGATATATGATAAATCAAATCTAATCCTTTTTTTTTTTTTTTGTATATATATCAATGGGCTTGCACAGATGAGGAATCTCCAAGAAAGAGACTTGGTGAAAGAATCAGATTAAGATCTGGCTGAATTTTGGATAGGACAGCATTGCCCAAAGAATGAGAAGGGGCTGCTGGGAAACATCCCAGGGATGTTTTGAGGGGGTGGAGGGTGAGGGATCTCGATTTATGACCTTTTCAAACCTGTCATTAATCTCTTAGCTGTTTGTTTACAAAGTGTTAGGGATTTGAAGGGACTTGACAAATGAAGGACTTCCCCTCATTCTAAATGCTGAATCAATTGAGAAGTGAGATTAAAGAATAAGGCAGATGATAAATCAATTTATCACTGTTATTACTAATAAAGGTAAGTGTGCCTTCTAACTCCTAGCTTCCCCTAATGAAGGCCTTGAAACTGCTCACTGAAGGAACATTTTGAGCCTAGAAAGCATGAACACTTATCCAAGTTGCTGCTTCATGTTACTTAGAGGAATTAAGAAAAGAGAGACCATCCCATCCCCCCACCCCCCACACACACACCCTGTTTAGGATTTTGGATTATTTTGTCTCAATTGAGAAAAGTGGAACGATGGTGGTTATCAATTAGGTAATAAGGGATTACTTATAAAAATAACTCATCATAGAACAAAAAAAATTAATAAGAGATATTTTATATATGCCAAATTCTAAAGTGACAATATAGCTGATGATGTAATTTTCCAAAATGATACATTTTTTAAAAATCTTATTTGACTTAAATCTGTAATTCCTGAAAAATTCAGTGTATATGAAAATGTTCTAAAATGCTTGTAAAAAAAAAAAATTCATCCTCATAGAAACCAAAGGATGTGGAGGAAGAAGCTTTCTCTGTTTAAGTGGTTTTAGATTATTTTGAATTAGAATGTCTGTAATATAATCTAAAATGTGCCCAATAGATTTGCAGTCCTTCTCTTATACAAACACAAACACATATACCCATGCATTTTTGCTCATTGTAAAGATAAAGACAGTCATCTATTTTATTAAAGAAAAAGAGTGGAAAGGATGGCAGCAGCGCATCCAAACTTTAACTAATGTTTTGCATTGATCATCAGTATGTTTTTAGGAACAGTTAGGTGAACTATACCTCAAAGAAATTACTTAAAATAGATTTGAGATTTCTTTTTGGAAAAGGATTTACTAAATGCATACAAATATTCTCATGCTGACGTAGGTGATTAAACCCAGTAGCACTGGAATGCCCATGAGCCTAATTCCTTGAAATAAATTTGTATACATTTTTGAATAGGTAATGTGTGCATAGTTCAAAATCCAAAGGCACAAAAGGATGTATAGTGAAAATTAAGGTTTTTTTTTTCTCATCTTTATCTTCCATCCTGTTGCTCTCCCTAAAGAAAACCATTCTGATTGATTTCTTGCTTATCTTTTGAGAAATACATATGCATACACAAATAAATACTTATATGTATATAGCTTAATTTTTAGGTTTCAAAAGATAGTAATGTATATATGTATGTGTATGTGTATATATGTATATATTCTTTCTAATGGCTGCATATTACTTTATTTTATAAAGGTACTGTATTTAACCACTCTCCCATGTATGGACACTTCAGTTACCAATATTTTGCTACTATAAGCAATGCTGTTTGCCTAAAATCAAATGTATCTGTATGTGCTAAATACTTAGCAAAGGAATTTCAAGGTCACTATTAATGTGTGTTTGTGTATTTGATATAAATTCCCATATTGCCTTTTGTAGAGCTTGCATCAATTTGCACATCTACAAAAACAATATGAGTGCCTATTTTCCATACTTTAATCAACAATGAGTGCCAGACTTTTGATATTTACCAAGTTTTGCCTTACTTTGCACTTGTCTTATTAGAAATGAGGGTGAAAATCTTTTCATATGTTTAAGAGCCATTAGAATTTCCTTTTTCATAGGTGAATTGTTTATAAGTTCTGCCTGTTTTTATATTGGGTGATTGTTATTTTTCTTGTTGATCTGTAAGAGTTTTACATACAAGGAAATTAGCCTTTGTGGTATGAAATGTATTTTTTAATCATTTGTCTTTCGATGCATTTTTTCTTTTTCGTTTTTGCCATATAGAATTTTTAAAATATTTATATAGTCAAATCTAAGACATTTTTTCTTTTATTTTTCCTGTATTTTTTGTCATATTTTGAAAGACAGTCTTCATTCCAAGATAATAAAACTCGCCCATGTTTTCTTCTAGTACTTAAGATTTTTTAAAAAAATATTTGACTGTGATCCATTTTGAATTCATTTTTATATAAAGTATAAAAATGAGGTAGGGATGCAATCTCTTCATTGTTTCCAGATGGCTACCTGATTCTTTTTCTGAGCATTCTTTTGTTTCATTGAATTGTTTGACTATTCTTACCATTTTAACACTATTTGAATAGCACACTGTTAGAATTACTGTTATTCTATAATGTTTTAATATTTGTTAAGACTAGAGACTCCTTATTTCTCTATCTCAGAATTTTCTAGGCTGTATTACTCAATTTCTACCCTGAGCCTCAGGCAACCATTAACCTGATTTCTGACATTTTATACAATGGAGCCATAAAATATATAGTCTTTTACATCTGGCTGTCCATAGTGTATTTTTGAGATTTATCCATGTTGTAGTATGTATCAGTAGTTCATTCCTTTTTATTGCTGAACAGTATTTCATTATGTGGATATGCCTCATTTTATTTATCCACTCACCAGTTAAAGGACCTTTGGATTGGTTCCACTTTTTGCTGTTATAAATAACGCTATGAACATTTATACACAAGTCTTTGTGTGCACATATGCTTTCATTTCTCTTGGATATCAAGGTGTGGAATTGCTGCATCTTATGGTAAGTATATCTTTAAAAAATGCCAAATGTTTTCCAAAATGACTGTACCATTTTACATTCTCACCAATAATTTATGTAGGTTTTAGTTTCTCCACATCCTCATCAACATTATAGCTATTATTATGGTAACTGATTGTGGATTTAATTTGACATATACACATTAAAATGACTAGAGATGTCGAACATCTTTTTATGTGCTTATTACCCATTCATATATTCTTCGTTAAATCAGCTGTGCAAATCTTTTGCCCATATTTTGACTGGGTTGTTTTCTTCTTGTTATAAAGTTATAAGAATTCTTTATATATTCTGGATTCAAGTCCTTTATCAATATATGATTTGCAAATATTTTCTCTCAGTCTATGGCTTGTCTTTTTACTTAATGGAATCTTTTGAAGAACAAAAGTTTTAACGATGAAATTTAATTTGTCATCTTTTATTTTTATTGCTTGTGCTTTTGTTGTTATATATGATCTTTGCATAATCCAGTGGTTCCCAACTGGAAGCAGTTTTGCCCCCAAGGGACATTTGGTAATGTATGGAGACATATATTTTCTTCACCACTGTGAGGGAGTTGCTACTGGAGTGTATTGGATAGAGGCCAAAAATGCTGCTAAACATCCTGCAATGAACAGGACAAGTCCATGACAAAGAAATATCTAGCCCATAAGGTCAATACTATTAGATTGTGAAACACTGACCTAACCGAAGGTTATGAAGATTTTCTTCTTTGTTTTCTTCAAAACGTTCGATAATTTCAACTCTCATATTTAGGTTTGTGATACATTTTGAGTTCATTTTTGTGTATGATATAATGTGTAGGGATCTAAGTATTTTGCATGTGGATATGCAGTTGTCTCAACACCATTTGCTGAAAAGATAAATGGATATCTGACCCTTTTGAATTATCTTTCCCTTTATAAATCCCTTTAAAAATTAATTGACCATAAATATTAAGGTTCAAGTTTTCTTTTTATTGGTGTTTCCATATATTATTCCATAATATTACTTTTAACCTACCTATATCATCTGAAGTGAGTTTTTTGGTAGGTAGCATATTGTTGGGTCATTTTTTTTTTTTTTTTTATCCATTCTGACAATTGGTGTGTTTAGAACCTTTACATTTAGTCTAATTATTAATATGTTTAGATTTAGGTATACTGTTTTAATATTAGTTCTGCTTATTCTATTTTTTCTTCCTGTTTTTACTCATCATTGCCTTCTTTTAGATTACTTAAACATATTTAATATTCCATTTTAATTTATCTATTGTGTTTTGATTGTCTTTTTCCGTAGTCTTTTTTGATGATTTCTCTAAGGATTACAATACACATACTTAACTCTTCAGAGTCTATATAGAATAAATGGCTACCACTTAAACCAGAATATAGAAATCTTACTACCATTTAGGCCCCTTTATGCTTCCCTCTTATGTTGTAGTTATTTCATGTATTTGATCGGCATACATTGAAAAACTCTTAATGTTATTTTTGCTTTCAACCATAAAACATAGTTTAAAGAACTGAGAATAGTTTATTATTTATACTGAGAATTTTACTGTTTCTATTGTTCTTCATTTATTACCGATGTTCCAGTTTCCTTCTGATATCATTTTCCTTTTGGCTGAAGAACCTGGAACACATTGTCTGGCAAAAAATTCTCTTAATTTTCTTTAACATAAAATTTTCTTTATTTGACCTTTATTCCTGAAGTATATTTTTGCTGGATATAGAATTCTAGTTTGACAAGTTTTTTTCTTTTAGTGCTTAAAAAATGTTGCGCCATTTCCTTCTGGCCCCTGTACTTTCTGATAAGAAATCTGTTGTCATACAAATTGTTGTTTCCCTATAAATAATGTGTCATTTTTCTCTGGCTGCTTTTGGTATTTTTTCTTTTTCTTTAGTTTTAAGCAATTTGGTTATGACAAGTCTTAAAGTGAATTTCTTTGGGTTTATCTTATTTTAGGTTCACTGAGCTTCTTGAATTTGTTATACCTTTTGGCAAATTAGAGAAGCTTTCATCTATTATTTCTTCAAGTATTTTTTTCTGCACCACCCTTTTTTTCTCTTCTTCTGGGATTCGAATTGCATAAATGTAAAACTTTTTAGAATTGTCCCACGAGCCTTCAAGCTCTGCTTATTTTTCCAATCTTTTTTGAAAGAAGTTTAATCAGGCCTGTATTCTTCAGTGTGGCTAATATCTTTTGCTCTATCTTCCAGTTTACTGACTCTATCATCTTCATTCTGCCCATCCAATATATTTTCATTTTGGATTTTTTTTAGCTCTAAAATTTCCATTTTGTTTTTCTTTATATCTTCTTTTTGCCAAGACTTTGTCTTTCTATTTGTTTTAACAGTATTTGTATGTACTTCAATTTCTCATATGGAAATTTCTCCTTCTGAAAAAGCTCCTGGACTGTGGCCTATTTATTTGCCCTTTGACTTTGTATCATAGAGTCAGGTACAGAATGCATAAAATAAAAATCGGGTTACTTTAGTTTGCTGCTGCTAGAATTCCAGACGAATGGCAATGTACTGTGTTCATATTGGAATGGCCGCTTTGGATAATTTTTCTCATTTTATGCTTAGAAAGAGAACTAAATGTAGGGTTAATGTCCATGTAAGCAAGGACATAAAATTTAAAAATTACAGTTAAAGGGCTCCAGGTGTGTGGTTTCCTTGGGATCCAATGGGGAAATAAGGTAGAGAAATCTCAGAAATGAAAAAATAATCAGATAGCAGAAGTAAAATGATGTTGGGCTGAGAGATCCTGCCAAAGGGTATGAATTTTGCTTCTGCTAATTTCTACCACTGTATTACTAACAAATCTCTCTACCTCTCTGGGAAACATTTTCAGGAGGGTTGGTTGGGTCTTTGAACTGCATTCCTG
>NW_006443138.1:26608506-26635352 GCF_000325575.1 Pteropus alecto
GCGCTAACATTCTAGAGGTCCCTGGTCTATGGGACATCGGACAGCATCCACATTTTTTTCCTGCCCTTGTTTGGTCTTGGGTCAATAATGGGGACTGTTTTATGATATTACAGTGAACTTAAGAACATCATTAGAATTTCTAGAAAGCAAGAAAACCATTGACCAAAAACACCCACTGGAAGCAGAAAGATTTTAGTCTTAGTGGGAAATCTTATTTTCTATATCATGGACAGATGGATGTTACCACCTCTTCTTTAAACTGAGAATGATATAATCAACTTTATTCTGTCACGCAGGCTAGCAAACTTTACAATTGAGGAAGTCTTCTCAACATCTGAATCCCTTATGCTGAAATGTCTCAAAGTCTATCTGTTTTAGCCTTGGCAGGACCTTTCTGGCCTGCTGTGGGATGTTCTGCACCTCCACTACTGCTTTCTTTCCTTTCCACAGCTACTTCAGCTCTCAGCTGCTGCTGTGGACAAAGGACGCAGTGTAGGTGAGGTTCTGCAGTCAGTGTTACGCTATGAGAAGGAGCGACAGCTGGATGAGGCAGTGGGAAATGTTACACGGCTGCAGCTGCTGGACTGGCTGATGGTGAACCTGTGATCAGCGCCTACCCACTGCTTTCCCGTTTCAACAATGGGCCCAGTCTTTGCCCCTTCCCTTTTTTTTCTCACTTCCACAGCTCCCTTCTCCATATTCTCACAGAGCCCTAACATTATGTTCATCCTACTCACATCAAAGACGTCATCTTATGCTACTCACTGGATTTTGCAGATTTTCCCGTCCATGCGAGCAAGGACATAAAATTAAAAAATTACAATTAAAGGGCTCCTGGTGTGTGGTTTCCTTGGACCCAATGGGGCAATAAGGTAGAGAAATCTCAGGAATGAAAAAGTAATCAGATAGCAGAAGAAAAATGATGTTGGGCTGAAAGATCTTGCCAAAGGTCATTTGGTCTGTTCTCTTTACCCCCAATATGTGCTCCAACTTGAAGCTCCTCTGCTGTAAAGTGTTCCCTAAAACTAAGAAGCTATGATTTATCAACTCAATTTAGTCTTTTATAAGCATGTGAATTGGGAAATATTTTCCAATATCCAACCTAAACCAGTCTAACTATGAGATCAAGGATTTGGCTTTAAGGACAAAACTCTTCACCTCAACTTTATTCGTGGTTGAAGATAGTTGGTGTCAAAAAAAGGTCCAAAAGACCCAAATTCTATTGCCAGTTCTGTACCTTTCTGGCTATAGGACCTGGGACAAGTTAGTTACCTGTTATGACACTTCTTTGACTTAAAGTCCATTTCAGAAACTTTTTCTATTTTTATCCTGAACTTTCTGTGGAATTTTATAATCTTGATCCTTCTTTCTAGAAATTTTCTTCATCTTTTGTTTGTCTAATTTTCCTATTTTTCTATGTCTCTTGGGGACTCAATTTTGTCGACCCCTTACATATACTTATCTCTCCTAGGACTTTCTCTTGACTCTGCTATTCTTGCTCTGTATCATCTTCCCTGGATGATTTTATCTAAACTCATGGCTTCAATTACCTGGCGTCTAGAATATTACACAGTGATTAAAATGAAACTATGAAGCCGGTATATTTTCCAAGTTGTTTATGATGTTATGATCTTATGTTTCTTATAAAATTTAATCCGTACTATAAGTACAACCACATACAGATTATGTATTTATTAGATACTAAGGACAAGGCAAAAAAGTAAATAGAGTTGATTAGACTTTGGGAGTGGTGAATGAATACATCCTGTTGTGGTGGTCCTAGAGAAGCCTCAGTCATGGTGCTACCACCGCCACCATCATCAGTATGGGCTTGTGACCCAGGCAAGCCAATCAAAGGATCCCAACATCGCAAACACAGTGATTGGTTTAAGTCCAATTATTTCTGAGACTTTCCTGTCAGCAAGGAAGACTGCATGTTTTGACTGGATGATAGTGGTCATCTTAACTTCTGGGCAAAGCTTGTCTTCAGAATGAAGTTAACCATAAAATGAAGCTAGGCTAAGATGAAGAGGGAGTCTGAAGCCCTATGACCTTGTTTGTATTCCTAGATTCTGCTATGCTTGAAACTACACTCACCCTTCCTGATTCCCCAATTAGGTAAACCAATAAACGTCCTTTATTGTTTAAACTAGTTTGAATTCACATTCTGTCATTTTCAAACAATACTGTCTAATATAGGTTAGCTGTCTTGGGCAAAAGAGAAGT
This sequence comes from Pteropus alecto, assembly GCF_000325575.1. NCBI lineage: Eukaryota > Metazoa > Chordata > Mammalia > Chiroptera > Pteropodidae > Pteropus > Pteropus alecto. The sequence goes on from NW_006443138.1 coordinate 26,610,733, forward strand.
TTCTTTTATTTAGAATTCGAGTAGTGATTATATAACAATGAATATTTAACGACACTCCCCCCCCCACACACACACACACGTGTGCGTGCACGCACACACACCCATTATTTTATCCGGTTGAGGGCATAAGGAGGGAATGTAGATGCAAGGACATCCTCTCCCATTCCTCATATTAGGAATCATGCCAACTGGCCATGTGAGTAGAGTTTTTTTTTTTTAAACAAACTTTTATGCATTAAAAACAACAATCTAAAGTATTGTACAGTATAAGTGCGGTCTCTAATACAAATCATTGGTGAACAGGAACAGGACAAACCCTCAGCAGAGTTCATACAATAGGTGGTAAAAGATTTAGGTTCTTGGGGGAGGAGTTTTTGCTTTGTTGCCCTGTAGAGGTCTTGGACTCTTCTGGCCTGACAACTGCCTCTGGTTTTCTGGAAGCTTCAGCTAGATAAGGCAGCTGGACAACTTCAGCTGTGTGCTGGAGAGAGTCCTGCTGATCGCCTGAATTCTGAACTTGCTTTGTGGTGTCATCTTTTATTTTGTCTGTAGTCTCTTCTTTGTTGACCACATTTGCTGAAGAAGATGGAAGACAAAAGAACAAGTGTTCAAATGTGAATTACATGCTAACTGTCCATTAACTGTGCATTAGCAGGGAAATTCTGGTTGTAATAATATAAAAAGAATTCATTTGTAAAGCACATTCTATGTGCCAGACATTATTCTAAGCACTTTACATTTACTAATTCATTTGATCCTTTCTCTGCAACCATGGAGAAAAGGCATTATTCTCATTCTCATAAATGGAGAAACACACAGAGAGGTAAGTAAATTGCCCAAGGGCCTGAATTTAATTCCAGGCAACCTGATTCCAGTAACCAAGTACATAACCACTAGGCTAGTTGCATATAAAATGCATTTGCATAATTTCATAATCTGATAAAAATTCAAAAGGTAATTATAGGGTGACAGAAAAGGACTCAGTGTAAGAGAAAGGAAAGGAGAAGAAAGGAAATTAAAGATAAGATAAAAAATTAAAAATCCTATTGATAAAGAGCAAAAAAGAGGAGAACCCAGCTAGAACCAATTTTCCTGAGAAAGGAAAATCCCCACAGTAAGACATGGCAGGCCAGTAGTGATGTAACCAGTATAATTTTCCAAGGTTGAGTGCAGAGAAATTGACATGCAATCTTCCAGAGATGCCCGATACCCTGGACTATGGGAAGAAGTCTGGCTATTTGAAAGGCTATACCTTTTTTACCCGAGTGATGATGCCCTTGAACCTTGTCCTTTCTTGTCTCAGAGGAGAAACAGAGATTGGGTTTCTTCAGGGCCTGGAACCTGGGCTGTGGTTTGAGATTCCGTGCCTCATGAATCCAAGCATGCTTGAGGGCTTGGTCAGGGGTCATGCGAAGAGAAGGTTCCCATCTATATACCAACAAAGCCCAGCACGGGTTATTTTACTTTTAACAACGAGACATTTTCAAAGACTTCAATAAAGAACCTCAAGTATAATAAAAATGGTTCATTTTTAAAGAACCCATTTATGTTGCAACTCACAGATACCATAGAATAGAGATTATGACATATAATTTTAAAGTGCCTGGAAACAACGATTGGAAATAATCTTTTTAATAAATTTGTATGACAAGCCAAAAAACATGTTAGAGCCCAAATCATCTAGAGTTCCTAAAAATTCCCTTACAAGAAAAATTATGGAAAATCTTAACCAATGAGATTTGGGATTCAGTAAACTAACAAGAGCAAAACAAAGAGATAATTTCAATTTCAAAACTATGGAATTTGGGCCTCCAAATATACCACAAAGAATATTATAGAATGCTGGAATATTAAGATTATAAGGAGACTTGGATATAATCCAGCCAAACTTCTAATGCAGTAACAAAATACACTTGACAGAACCCTCAACATGGAATCATCCTGCTGTTCTTGAGTAATTTTAGTGAGAAGCCACTAACAGAACCATTTATTCCAATTTTTTAAAAAATTCCAATTCTTTAAAAGTTCTTCCTTTTTATTGAGCCAAAATTCACTTCCCAGGAACTTTTACCCTAGTAACTTTGACCCAAGTCCTAAGTCTACCTATTAGCATTGTACAGATTGAGGCAACTATTCCATCTTTCATGTCATATTCCTGCAACTATCTGAAAACATTTATGTTATTACCAACTATTGATCATGTGATATAGTTGCCACTTTCACAGATATGAAATTTCAGCTGTTGTCTTACTGGTGCCATCATGTTGGGAACAGCCTCTAACTGCAGGTAGGTGGCATTCATATTCTAAACTCGTCAAGGTCATAAATAACTCAAGTTCCCAGTTCTTTTTGCCAAATGAACTGCTATTAAGCTACATATGCCCTCTCTTGAACTTCTAGAGTTAGTCTATAAAATTCAGACCAGGACTTTACAGTTAACCCTGTTAAACTGAATTTAAAACTTTTAGTTTCTCATTCCAAGATTTGCTAATTTGCAGAATACGGAGTGATAAGGTAACAGGGCCCCATTAGCTTGACTGCTTGTTGCAAGTTGTGAGCAACCAGTCCTTTGTACTAAAAAGGATAATAATTTCTTTCTTGGTTCTGAGCTGTGTTCTCCATGGTTGGGGTTTCTGGAAAACTCACCTCTGTCTCAGTAGTGAATTTCTGTCACTCGTTAATGCACATTCTTTCTATAGCCTTAGCAAGAGGCTGGTATGGGGTGGGAGTAATGTGGGTACAGGATCCTTCTCTATCTCCATTTATTAGATAAGTACCATGACCCCCTGATTGGAAAACTTTCAGCAGTACCTGGGTTTATCCTCTGGGCTAGTACCTAAATTCCAGAGTGCAACAAATGCCAGAATAGTGTTTGCTAAAACTACTCCAGCCCACTAAAAGAATGACACAACATAAAGATATGGTCTTCTAAAAATAGTGCACAATGATAGGACTGATATTACTGGAATTAAAGTTAGGAATACTTCCATTTTATAGAAAAGGAAACCGAGGCCCAAAAAAAGACAATGACTTGCCAATATCACACAGCTTATCTATTTGCCACTCAGTGGAGACAGACTGGCAAAAACAAACAAACAAACAAAGAACTCTTTAAGAAGTGACAATAACTTACATTTTCCAAAAATGTCCTCAACTAGCCACTGTTCTGGGTATATTAGGTGCTATTCTTTTTTTACTATGACTTGACTGAAGTACAGAACCTAATTTCTAAGATTCAAAATATGCATGTAGATTCTAAAAAGCTGTACATAATAAATGGTTTATAGTTCACCCTTTTCCTTCCCTAATACAAAAGGATTGGCTCTAAACTGTAGGGGGATGGGAAGAGGCCCTGAAACCACACACTGGGCAAGTGTACAAATAGTTACAACTGGCATGTAGAAGCGGCTGGTTTCAGTTCATGAAGCAGAAGACATTTGAGACTTGCCTACAACCTCACTGCCAGGCAGCTGGAGGCCAAGAAGAAGGCAAGCTCTACCCACATACCATAATCCAGGGCAAGTCACTTAACCTCTTTGAGCCTCAGCCTTCTTATCTCAAAACAGAACAAATCATCTGCCCTGACAATCACACAGGAGAGGGAGAGAGCAGTCTGACGAGGCAACAGATGGGGAAACGTTTTGTAAACTCTAAAGCTCTATAGTCAAGATTTATTATTGTTTTTATAACTGTCTCCCAGCCCCAAACTTTCACCAGCAAACATATGGGAAAGTAAAGTATTTAAGAGGAAAATCAGAGACAAAGACATCCCGACAAACTCACACCAAACACCTTCTGAGAAAGTCCAGGAAGCTAGAGTCGTAGGTTTTCAGCACCATCGTGAGATCCTTGGAATCCGGGTATCTTTTTTTCCCCCTGTTGTTGGTTATATTTTTAGGAAAACCTTTGGAATCTTTAGAGATACAACATTCTGTGTTTAGTTCCAGGTGTAAATAACCATTAGTCACATCATAGCTGTTCACTCAACCACACTGCGTCTTGAGGTGGTCTTTGCAGCTCTCTTACTCTCGGTACTACACCGGCCCCTCCAGACAAACACACCTGCAGTCTTAGTTTGAAATAAGCACATGTAGATTATCCAATGAATACAATTAACTTTTACAAAAATTTTTCTCTACTATTCAGTATGTACTGAGACTCCTTCCTAACGCCTCCTTCCTGAATCAATTAAATGGTTTAAATAGTTTAATGTTAAGGTAAAATAATAATGATGATGATGGATAATAATAAAAATCTGAAGTAATGAAAACATTCAGCGTTGAATAGAAAAGATACTGTTCATTCTTGGATTACTTATGCCCTTGCTCCTTCCCCACTAACCCAATAAAGTAAGAATTTGGGACATAGAACAAGAAATTCATTTTAGGAAAATGATTTGCATTCAGAGCCCATTTACAAGCTACACAATCAAATCAATCTCATTACTTCTTTACAGTCATATCAAAATTTTGTTCATAATTTTTGATTAGCTGCTTAAGACACTTGAAACAACTTTCTTCAGCCTTTTCCACCAGTTAAAGCCTTCACCAAATGTATGATTAGTCATGCCTGAAAAGAAGCCCTGAAGACAGCTCCAAGGATGCTTTGTGCGATGCTGTGAAGGTGAGACCACTCATTTAAACACCTAGGCTCTGGTGTATGTGTTCAGAAAAGTTGCCCACTTATGCTCACACCTGGTAAATCTGCATGTAAATGGGTGGCTAGCTATGTATACACACACACACACACACATAATTTACACATTAAACAGAATTCTTACAAAAACTCAGTGGGTTTTATATAACAGACCTTCTGGAAGGTGCATAATGAAGTTCTTCCATTACTTATGCAATCAATGCAATTTGCAGGTCCTCCAAAAGAACATCTGCTCTTAACTGAATTCCTGGAAGAGACTATGAATGTGCATTTGTGTATGCGTGGATACACACACATGTATATTTATGTATTTATATGGATAAGGGTTGGAGGCATGGCATAGGGTATAAGTCCTGTAGATTCATACAGATCTCTATTTCTCTTTTTGACTGTGGCACCAGTGCCCCAACCTTATCCCATAAGTTGCTCTTTTTCTACAAATGACCAAAGAAGAAACAGGCTTACAGGCTTCTAAATAACATAGCTCCTAAAGTCATCATTATTTAATTGATTTTCTTGTACAAGTTTTTCTCACCCCTCTGATGCTTCCCAACTATTCTCTTCTTGTGGCCTGGAGCACCTAAGTATCTTACTACTATACTACCTTTGAGGTAACATCAATTTGCTGCTAATTAGGGGTATCTTTGAGGAGTGGCTGAGAGTTGAGGAGCTGTTGGCAACCCAAACCCGGAAAGGGGGAGCCGAGAACTGAAATGGACACAGTGTTTCCCAAACTTTGTCATAAGATTCACAAGGAGCTTTTGTTAAAAAACATAGACTCCTGAGACCCACATCAAGCCTACTATATCATAGGTTACACAGGAGGATCGTGGGAATTAGCATTATTGCCAAGTACCCAAGTGATTTTTATAATCGGATAAAGTTTGAGAAACACTGAAAACGATGCAGCTTTCAATAAAGTCCTTTCTTATGTGGGAAGTGAGGACATGTGGATGTTGATGCCAAAACCACATCATCATTCTATAGCCTAGTGCTGATGGTAAAAATGGGATACTCTATAAAATGAACATGCATATATATCTTTAGTATCCTCTCACCAAGATGCCCTACATTCCCTTCTTTTCAGTCTCCACTCACATCCTATCCTCTGAGTTGTGTTATAGGTTTAAGTTGTGGCTCTTCCCACAATGTCTTTGTCTAGCAGGAGGGAATTCCAATATCTCTACTTCCTAAATCCTTCAAAATCCAAAAGACTAGTTTGGGGTCAAAAGACCAGTTCCATTGTTATATAAATTATAGCAATGAGTCAGCCACATCCTCTGCCTGCCATCAGACTGCTCTGCAGAGGGTTAGTTAATGTGCGGGCACCATTCTCAGACTACCAGGACATTGACCCTGCTCAGAGGCAAGGTCTTCAAAGCTCTGGCTATGGCTACAAGGTGATATATAAAAGATTTTACCATTGGAACAGAATTAAACTGACCAATCAGAATGGATGGCAGCCTTGGAACTGAAGTAAGATCTTAGAGGATCTCTACTTGCCAGGCCTTAAACTTTTAGTTTCTGAATCATGGGGAGTCCAAGGAGTCCTGAGAGAGGGGCCATGGAGCCTATAGCTGTGGCAGGGTCTTGGAGCTGTGGCATTTTATAAAATGGTACCGAAATAGTCTACATTTTAACCCCCACATGACTGACCACCAACATGACCGAAACCCTTTTGACCAGGAGGATCTCCCATGACAGTGTTTTTGACTCTACTATTGATGGGACAAATTGTGGAGAGGAATTATGTGATTTGTCTTCCCAGTTTGAGGCCACTCTTGGGTGAAAATAAGAGGTGAGAGGGTTAGGAATGATGGATTCCACAGCCTCTATGAGCCTATGAACTAACCTAATGACAATGGCTGGTCAGCAATGTCGTCTTCTGTCTGTGGACTCCCCCTTCCCCCAGATCTGGCTTCACACCACTTGGCTAACCTTTGGGCCACTACAGCTTTTTCCAACATGAGAATCTTTTAACTTCTTGTGGTTCTTCAAAAGGATTTTAGATATGGAGCTGACTTCTTCTTTTTGGTACATAGTGCCCTGGAAGGCCTGCCTCAATTGGGCCTTGTTAATCTATCTGTCCATCTTGTACAGTACCATTTGAATAGAAATACAGAAGATAATAAACCCCAGAGCCTGGGAACTACGATGAAGGGCAGAATGGGATTGTGGATGAGGTCTGGCCCCAGTAATTAGGCAGATGTCCTATTCATAATTGACAAGCCACAACACACTCACAGCAAAGCTTACAGCCCTTGCTTACCCATCTTATTCCAAAGTTGCAATGAACCTGGCATAGGAAAGTTCTGGAGGATTAAAATAATTTCAGTAGGAAAGAATAATGCTCCATTAATGACAGAACGTAGCAATGAAATTTTCCACTATTCTTGAGAAAAAGCTTCTACTCTTTAATTTCCCTCTATAGTGCATAGTATGAGGTGGCAAGCTCTTTGGAGATGCAAGGAGAACTTATAGGAAAGGGTATTGTTATAATCTTTTAAGATTTCAAGATCTGCTGACAGATCTTCTGAGCAGGAACCCAGTCATTTTCGTGCTCCTGCACATTTTTACTACCAAGACCTCATTCTCAAAGTGACCTCCCTATCCCATCTCCATCGCGCCACTTGGTACCACTTCTCAGCATTTTTTACTTTTCTGAAAGAAACCCCTAATCATAGCTTGTCCTTTGAAATGGAGCCAGGGGAAGAACACTAAATGGCATTTGGATATGGGAGATGTCTTCAAGGCCTGTGACACCTCATCAGCCACAATGGGATAAAGAGAGTAGACCTGGGGACTTACCAAAGAACGTCTGTCTCCTGGACGCAGTCTGAATGAAGTGGTTTGGTGGCAGACCCAGTACCTTCAACAAGTAAAATGCAATTGGTTCATTCTGTGAAGTCGGTCACATGTTCAAAGACCATTAGAGCTGAATGGAACTTTGGCCAAACTTTGCCTTTTAGAGATAGGGACCCAGAAGAGATATTAAGTGGTAACATCAAGTCAGTGGCAGAACAGGCCCAGAGACTGGGTCTTTTGACTTCAATCCAGGGCTGTTTCAATATCCTGAGCATCAACCCAGTCATGTAACTCTAAATAGGCACCAGTGCCAACTAGAAGTAGGCACTCTTGATGGCAGCCGGATCTCACTGTCAAAATGAATAAATCAGTGAACATGCTGACCATCCCTGAATTAAGGAATGTCATATCCTGGCTCAGAGCACTGGGAAGGGAGAAAAGGAAAAGAATATGAAAATCATCAGATAGGCATCAGACTACTATATCAAATAACTTGAAAAAAAAATGTAGCACCTACTTGTTTACCTTTCTCCATTGTAACCTATAGAGTATACAGAGATAGAGAAAATACAGGTGTCACCCTCAGCCCTGGGTCACCTAAACTTGAAGCTGAGTTCCCAGCCATATCCAGGCATGACCCTGACCTCCTGATCCTCAACCCTATTGACACTGAGGTCAAGAGGAAACTGAATCTAGGGCAGTAGGAACCTCAACCCAGATCCCGTACTTATTCTCCTTGGTACTACAAAGAGGAATAGTTCGGGGGTGCTTTATTAAATCATCCATCATCAACCATAGAAGCCATCTATGCTGATCTACTCATTTTATAGAAATCCAGAGCAGTGAAGTTGCTAAAGAGAAAGAGCCAGGACTAGACTCCAGGTTTACTGATTCTCAGGCCAATGTTCATTCCACTATAGCTATCACTTACTGCTACATTTTAACATTTTATGATTAGCTTCAACCACGAAATGAAACTATCTATGTTTAATAATTCTCAAGAGTATATGTGTTTTTCTGACTATCTGTAACTTTGGGACAATCTAGAAAATAAAGATTTGATATAGATAGATAGATAGATAGATAGATAGATAGATAGATAGATAGATAGGCAGACAGATAGACAGATGGATGGACTCCATCTTTGTTCACAGTCAAAATGTCTTTGTTCATTGGAAAATTCCTAAAATGTGAAATTTCCTATTTTTTAAGGTTATTTTCTCCTGTTTTACCTAATTTAGCTCCATAACAAGAGTTTATTCTTTAAGTAAAAGAATAATAGGTATAATAAATGATTATATGATGTATCTTAGTAAAGTATTTTTATTGGGAGATATTTTTCTCAGAAAGCTAAGATAATGAACTAATGACTAAACAATACATAAATTTCGATGGGTGTTATATCACTCTGGTTTTAGATTCTTTTGAATGTATTTGAAAGACTGGTATAACAAGTTTTATATTATTGTATAAAATTATATCCTTTGTAATTTTTTAACTATCAAAAGGTTAAATGTTAATTTAAAAGTGTACAAAGGGATACATAATTTCAAAAATACTTTTAGGGAATGTCCAGCTAAGAACAAAAAAGTAAGCAGGCTGCTGCCTTACTGTGAGTCTGATAAAACACAACTTTTGAGAGTGGAAGCTAGCTGACCTGTGGCACCTCAACTGAGCGCGGCCAGGCACCCATCCCTCACCTCCATGATGCAGGCCAGCTGCTCCACTTCATTCTCCCCAGGGAACAGAGGGTAGCCGGTGTACAGCTCAGCCATGATGCAGCCCAGGCTCCACATGTCAATGGCCATGTTGTAGGGATGGCCCAGAATCACCTCTGGGGATCGGTAGAATCGGCTTTGGATGTAGGTATATACTGCAAGGAAAAGAAAGAGAAATCTCATGTAGGAAAACATTCTCCTCTCCAGAACACCCTTCTCCAGGATAACCGTCTCAGGTGAGGGTGAGCGATAATAACTCTCTACACCTATTCAGGCTAGAGGCATCAGATCCTCACAGCAACCCAATTATCATGGAGGTGTTACTATCCTCACTTTATCAATAAAGAACTCTAAAATAGTTATCATTCTAGGGAAATAAATTTTAGTCAACTAAGTTTTAAAAAGAGGGAATATGTAAGACTAATATAAAGCTAAGAGTCCAAACTGTCAGATTAATTTTGGGTAAACATCTTCTGAAAGTATTGTGATTTGGCAAGGGAGGAAGCAAATCAGAACTGGAAAAAAAAAACACGCAAAATGCATAATTTAAAAATATGTATTCAATATATTATGTGCTTGTGTTATGTAACACAAAGTATAGAAAGAAAAGCTCAATAAAATCTCAGCAGATGAGGTTGTATAGGGGTCTAGATTTTACAGGAGACTGAGGTTGGAGAAATGAGACATTTTAGTTGTTTCCACATGCTATTCTTGGTGGCTCCCTGAATGGGGGTGAGGCAGGGATTCTGTAGTCCCTTCTCTGTTGTTTGACTTGGTTGTAGTAAGGATGTAATTAATAATTTTGTGATTAAAGACAATATAAAAATTTAATAAAAATGACTTTTATATCCTGCCTCCTTCTAAAATGAGTGAGGCACTTTGTAATCAAAGTGTATATGTACAGGGTAGTTTTAAAAACTGGATTTAACAGATGTTTATAAAATGCTTAACATGTGCCAGGTACTCTTCCAAGTGCTTTATACAGATGAACTCTCAATTCCCATTTTAAAATGAGGAAACTGAGGAATAAAGAGATTACATTGTCAAAGTCACTCAGCTATAAGTGGCAGAGCTGGGATTTGAACCTAGGCAGTTTGAGTCTAGTATGCACAGTCTATACTCTCTCACATTTAGACTAAAGATAAAGGGAAGTCAGAAAGTATAAAGGAGGAAATGGCTATCAGAAACCAAGGATGAAATAATTACAAATTTGGTTTTGAGCATCCTGCCAGCCACTACAAATGGCAACTAAGAGGTTACACAGCTTTCCTATCTGAGAAGAGTAAGCATACAGGTTCTCTGTGAGAGGCACATTGTTTTCTAGCTGGAATTTCTAATGGGATCCATACATAAAAGGTAAAGGGCATATCTTCAAAAGTGGTGCTGTAGAATATTCGAACACATCCATCTAGTAGCCATTTCTTCAACTTCACAAGCTTCTTCTGATACCCCTGCCACCATGAAGGGCAGTCCCAAAGGTCTTCTTTTGTGTGCCCTTAACACAGTCTCTATCTATCCCTGATCATTGCACCTATTGTGTTATCTTTTTATGTTTATGTCTCTTCCATTGGACTGTAAGCAACCCAAAGACAAGCAATGTTCTTTTTTTTTTTTTCCTGGTACCCAGGAGAGTGATTGACATGCAGCAGATACTCAATCAATATTTGTTGAATAGTACAAGCTCTTAACATCAAACTTGATAAAAGCCTAAAAAAAAGAGACTATTAAATCAAGTTGAGAAAATGTCCAGGAGAGTGACTGACATGCAGCAGATACTCAATAAATATTTGTTGAATAGTACAAGTTCTTAACATCAAACTTGATAAAAGCCTAAAAAAAGAGACTATTAAATCAAGTTGAGAAAATGTTGTGCAAATATACTCTAAGTTTGCTTTATGGATTCTAGCTTGAAGAAAGTATAAAGCTTAGAGCACCTAGGGCAGTGAACCACGAACTTTAGAATGGCTGTTTTCTGAAGTGTATACTACTGGGCACTCCCCCAGAAATTCAGATTTGATACATTGGGGGTGAGAGTCTGGAAGCTTTAATTTTTCAGAGGCCACAAGTGATTCTGATCTAGTTAGTTTTATTAGATTTGGGACCCAATGCTTTTGGGTAGTTCCAAATCCACAGAATATGTGAGCTGCAAAGGACCCTTATGGTATCTGAGTTGACCGTCTCATTTTGTAGATGAGGAAATTTAGTCTTAGAGAAAAGAAGCACCTTGTTCAAAATCATACAAGCAATTATTATGGCTGGGCCCAAACTAGAACCCAAGTGACCACATGTGTGAAGTATTTGTATTTGTAAGGGAAAGAAATCACAATAGGAAATCACAGTAGGAAAATTCAGGCAAAGAAATAAGAATGAGGCCTACCTTTCTCATGTTGGTAACAGCTTGATCCAAAGTCAATAACTTTAACAGAGACTTGGCCCTTCTGGTATAACACTATATTCTCCTACAGAGAAGAAAGACATAGGTCACGTTTTAATAACATTGTCCTAGGCTCGCTATTGATCATCCAGGATCCAGTCAAAAACCTCATGGTGGACTCCTCCCACATCTTCCCCAGATACCATTGTTTTTTTTCTCCTCTGACTTCCCATTTGATATGTGGTCTGTACTTCTTATTCAGATTCATTATTTGCTGCTTTGCAGCTTTTGTATATGTTTTGTTTCTTTCCCCATATAGAGTGTGGGTTTGTTTTTCTCTCCTTGGCACCTGGTCCTATGCTTTACTTACATAAGGCCTTAAAAATTATCACCGACAGAATTTGATGTTTCCATTAAGTGCCCCACATACTGCTATGACATACTGCTTTGACAGTTGAGGACCCCCCAAAATGCAATAATTTGATTGGAATTTGTGACTTTCATGTTGAATTTGGGGAATATATGAAACCAGGAGTTTCAGCAGAATCAGGGATAAGGAGGCAGAGCTCCTGGGTTCTCCTGCCAGAGTATGAGAGTGTAATACCTCAGGATGGAAGATTAAAGTCCTAATTGTGTTCTCAAGAATCTGAATATTATGTGAACTGATTATTATGAATATCAGATGAATTGATTGCTTTTTGAGCTTCTTAACATTCTAGATCTGGCATAGCAGGCCTGGTCTGAAACTTCTGGCACCAGAAACTAAGGAAGTACCAATTTAGTCCACAGCACCTTTTCTAAAGAGTATTTGTGTTAATTGAAAGAGTATGATCAGCAGGTCTTAAAAGAGTAAGAATTTCTATTGCGTCTCTAGTCCAGTGGAAAGGCAGTTTAGCTAGATGGGACTGGCCTTTCCATTTTATTAGCATAAGTCGCTCTCTAGAAGAGATAGATGCATCAGGCCATGACAGCTCATTGATACTAACCATCAAGTCCATAGGAATAACTTCGATTCTTGAATCTACACTCATCAAACACTCTCCTGGTTATGTGTATACTTCCCTATTGGGCACATAATTCCAATCTACTTGATCTATTTTTCAAGGAAATCTATTACCCGATACTTTGGCTACCTAGTGTCCCGTGGATTTTCTTGGTGAGTGTCAGTCCCTTAAACCCAAAGACCATGGTTGTTGTGACCTTTCGGAGCTGCAAAGCTGAGGATTAGAAATTTGAATGTGGAGAATAAATCAATGTGGCACCATCCTTGTGAGGTTCTACCAGTCAGCCCTGAGAGAACATCTCTATCTTGACGATCTTTAATTGTAAAAATGTCCAAATTTACCCAAAGAGTTACAGTTGTTTTTTTTTTGTTTTTGTTTTGTTTTGTTTTTAATTAACCATTTTGGGGTATGAGAAGAAAGGAATAAGGAAAAGTTAAGAGATATTTACATAACTCTGACAGTCAGGTTGTTTTGGAAACCAGCTCCTCGACCCTCTATCTTCACACTTTTATACCTTTTCTCTAGCTACCTCTCTGTATTCCTCACATTTGTAATCATTAACTTGTCTGACAAGCATTCATGTGCCTATTGCCTATGATTACTGTTGTCAGGTACCATGTTAGGTCCGGGAATAAAGTGGCAAGAAGGCATGGTTGCTGACTTTGGGAGTATTTGTAGTTCAGTGGGGGATACAAATATAAAAACTTTTCCTACAGAAAGCAATCAGTGCAGTAATAGAGCTAAGTATAGAATACTAGCAGGACATGGGAGAAGGGCACATCCATTTGCAGTAGAAGTAGTTAGAGATTTGTTGTATCCTAGGACCAACTAGGAGCAGAACGGATATAGCGAGGACTTAGTTCCACATTGATCCATCTCTCTGTATGACACAGGTCTCTGCATACCCCTAAGCCTTCCAAAGGAAAACTCACAGAACTTCCTATTTCTGTCTGCCTCAATGGCACCACATCTCTCTTCATTGCCTGAACATCCATTCCTTTGTCTTCACTACACCTCACTTGACTTACACAACCTATGACTGCTTGAAGTCTGCCCTGGAGTCCTGGCTATGATGCTGCCTACTTACCATTGGGGAATGGAATGGGACAAAGAGTTTCTGAGGCTGGGAACCAGCTCCCCTGGTAGGACAGAGGTTGTACTCACAGGCTTGAGGTCACAGTGAATAATTTTCTCTACATAAAGCATTTGCAAACACTTCAAAACGGAGAGAGTAAAGCGTCGAACTATTGACAGACTGAAGCCTTGAAAGCTATTATTCTTCATTAACTCATACAAGTTGATTCTGGGAAAGAGAGAAAGTGATGTACATCAGTGTAAAAGGTATAATGCTGAGTTCGAACCTGCAAACAATCCCACACTACCTTGTTTCCCTCTGGCAGTAGGCAAGTGTCAGACCAGGAGGCAGGGCTTTTGTGTCCTATAAACTCAACTTTCCCATTGACTCACAGTGGTCCAGGGTGTCACTCAACTGTGCTGACCCTTAGATGTCTCCTCATTTCTTATGTGACAAGGTCATTTAATCACTTTGTCACACTGTGAATGTTAAGAGGTTGGACTAAACTTCTAAAATATTCATAGTTCTTCAGTCCCTTGGAAGGGATCCAGTAAGTCCACTGGTCACTCAACCCAGCAGCCACCCTGCCCAGGCCTCATAAGGCTGTCTAAACATGTCAGGTTCCTGACAGGTAAAGGAATAAGAAAGTGGGCAGATGGAGGCTGAGGCAAACAGAGATGCTGAACCCAATCTAAAGCAAGCCTGGACGCTTGGTCCAATCTGTCACTTTGCAGGAATGAGGGCTCACTCTTACCAGATTATCCTAAATTTTCTAGACCAGCAAAAGCCGGCAATATTATATAAAAACCTGACATATTATATGAAATCTGCTGACTTAACAAATGTTGAAAACTAATGTAAAGCATTTTACAAAGAAAAACTTATTTGTGTGCTGCCAGCTTCTGACCTCTGTACAAACTGTAAGATAGGGAGAGGAAGGAGAGGACACAGCCCAGAAATGACTGCATCAGCCTCTTCCTGGTTTCCCCTAATCTTCTATCTCTAAGTTTTATCTAAATCTGACTATATTTCGGAAGGCTTCATTCTGGAGGGGCACAGTGGAGATGTGAGATTTGGCTCTGGTGTCACCCTAACGAGCTGTGTGACCCTGAGCAACTCCTTAGCCTCTCTGGGCTTTGGCTTCTCCCTCCATACACCTGCTGCTCCTGACCTCTCAGCGCTGTTTTAAGTACAATGACATCCTAACCGTGCACGTAATTAATAGCCAACAAAGGCAGCCTAGATTGTCCATTTTGCCACAAGGAAGATAATTTACCTCTGCATATTGGGAGGTGGATATTTTGTAATCATCAGAGATGGTGAGGAGAGTGTCAACTTCACTTCTGATTCAAATTTAGAATTTCCTAGAATTTCACCATCAGCGATGGTGTCGTGGGAACACCAAGCTACCAGCTCAGTGAAGTCAATGTCACTGGGCCTCTGAGAGCTTACCTCTAATTATTCTCCCTTGCTAAAGGTATTCTGGGTTTCTGATTTTATTTAAATTGCATCAGATGGTCTTCCCAGAGGGAAAAGTAATCAAATTCGCATGCCCTTAACTCGTTCAGCTCCAATCTTCAACCAGGCGATGCCAATCTATTTGTCAGGTTCTGTTCTCTTACCAAAAAAATCTCTTCCTGTCCTTATTTGCACAAATTAAAGCTCTTTCCCCACTCTGAGCAGTCAGCTGCCTGCTCCCCTGGGTTCCAGCCTCTGCACACAGGGTAGAAAATCCAGTGAGTGGGGACATGGTAGTGAAGAGAAGTCCTTTTCAAAATATTTCAGTTTTTCTCTTGAGGACAGAGGCTTTGTTTTGGTTATGTCACCCAGTCCAGCACCCAGCACCTTTGTGGCAAATTCTGTTTACACTGACAGGTGGCAGGCATAACTGAGGGATGGGGTGAGATAGGCAGCTTTAGTACCAGCCTCCTTGCTCCTGAGCTTTCTAGATAACTGAGTGGCCACTGTGTCTATTCTATTCATTAAATGTTCACATACAGAACAATCTAGTGTTCTGACCTCCGGATTTCTCTTCTGTCACTTTAAGCAACTTTTCAAAAGAAAATGAATTCAAAAGAAAGAGCAGCTGACCCCAGGAGTTCAAAGGTGATGCAGAGGTGATTGCGGAAGTAGAAAAAGTCCTTCATGTGCACCACATTGTAGGTGTTGTCTTTGTCCTTCCTTCTGAGAGCTTCCAAGATCTTCAGCTCCACCAAGGCCTGGTGGTGAAATCTGAAATGGTTGGGGAATGGCAAGGAGGGTGAGGAATGGAGATGGAAGACATGGTGTCATATGATGCTGCAGCAGTAGCTCACTTTCTCAGTCCCCCCCCCTTTGACCCCAACAGAGTAGAAAGCACTAAACAGTCCATACTCTTGCCTTTACCCCACCATGGAATCAGATAGGTAGAGAAAGAAGAAAAAAAAATCAAAGAAAGAGGCAGAGTCAGGAAGGGTTGGCATTATGAAGGGGCCAGAGTCATGCAGTCCCTCCCCTAGAGCCTATCCCATCTACCACACCTCTTCTTGTTCCTGATGATTTTCAAGGCCACCAATTCATTGTTTTTGTGGTCCAAGCACTTGGCCACCTGTCCAAAGGACCCTTTCCCGATCATCTCCAGAACCTCATAGCGATAGGCAACATGGTCATGCAGAACCTGCAGAAACCAGGCAAAAGGTAAGACACAGAGCTGTAGGCTCTAGGGCTTCTCTGACACTGGGGCCTCTGGCTGACTCCAGGGGAGAATGCTCTGAATTGCACTGGACACTAGTGCAACTCCCACCCTCATCTCATTGCTACTGCAATGGTTAGGTTGTGACCAGATCCCAGGCCACCGATGTCAAGCAGTGTGAAGAGCATTGGACGGTCTTTGGGAAGAGGAGCAGTTTCAGTTTGGAGGAAGTCGTATTTCTGATCCCTGGCATGTCTCCATCAATCAAAGGCTTTGTGTCATTTCTGCTTCTTCCTGGCCAGATCCAGCTCTCCTCTTGACTTATCCAGATTTAATCCTATCTTGAAGTTATCAGTACAGAACTTGGACCTTTCTTAACTAAGAAGAGAAGTATTTTTCAAGAGCCAGAATCACCCATGTCCCTCCATGTGCTGAAAACTAGGAAGCAGGTGTTTAGTCAAAGCAACAGGATATTATCAATTAAAAAAAAAAAAAAACTTTTCTGGGTGACTTCAGACAAGCCACCTACCACTCTGAGCTGCAGGTTCCAGATAAGATGTAACTGAAGGTTCTATATAAGATGATTTCTAAGGCTTTCTAGGTCTGAGAATCTGGGATTCCTAGGGTTACGTTTATGAATTCGGGAGAGATGAAGAAGTGTTTGTGCACAAGTCCTCAGGATGTGTTTGTAATTGTGCGGTGGGGATCTGTTCTTACAGGAGGAATCAAGACCATGGATATGAACATGTACAACTTTACTGATATATGGAAGTATATTACTCTACTCATAAGGTCTGTCATGATAATATGTGGGGAAAGGGCAAGGCATAGGTTCTGCACATGTTGTAAAGGTATGACTGTTTCTCTAGCACTCGTACATATCTTCTACATGCCACCAGGTTGGGAGTATCATAATTATTCACTCTTGTGTCAACTTGGACATTGATCGTGGTTACTTAAGGCCAAAGACAAAGTCGCATTCATTTTTAATAGTCACCTTTGTATTCTAGAGTCTAGCAGACACCCAAGTGTATGATAGGTTCTTAATAAATGGATATTCAATTAACATTTGATGACAGAATCAATGTGAGAATGCAGTTGTGTTGCTTGTTTGGGAATGTGCTATGTGCATTGTATATTTCTGTGAGCACTAGAATGTAATAAGGATGGAGATTCCGAGCATACAGAAAGCACTCATATCTTTCTCCCTGCACCAAAACATAGCTCTCTGAGATTTGAGATTGAGGAACTGAGTTCCAGTGAATTAACTTAGGTAGTGCTGGCATCCCTTGGGAATTTCCCAGAAAATCTAGGCCAGATTCGGGGTGGAGTGCGGGGAAGAGAAGATTTGAGGATATCTGGCTGAAATGGAGGTAAGGTTTAGATTGAAGATTCTTAACCAGGCACTCGTTAACAATCCACCCCCTCTTGCTGAAATTTTGCATATGTGCAGGTCTCTTTTCTGGGATGAGGATTTATAGCTTTTATCAGATTCCTAAAGGGATCTGACCTAAAAATGTTGAGAACTAGGGCTCTAGATAGAGGATATATGGCAGAATCCTAAATCCTTGCTTCTCAAAGTATGGTCCAAGGACCGGCAGCACGAGCATCACCTGGAAGCTTTCAGAAAAGCAAAATCTTAGGCCCCATCCCAGACCTGCTGGATGAGAATCCACATTTTTAACAAGATCCCCAGGTGATTTATGTGCATAGTAAAGCTTGAGAAATACAGGCCTAAATGCTGTTAAGACAATCCTCCCCTTTTGCAAAGCTATCAAAGACTAATTCTGTCTCCTAAACCTAACCAAGTTATAGGGAAAAGTCCAAGGAAAGAAATTTTCACCAACCCACCAGCCTACTGGACTAAGCATCACTCATCTGGACATCCTCAGAAGTGGAAATTGCTTCATCTTCAAGGTGGGAAGAGACCCTGTCCTGGGAAGCCCCGGAGATAGTCAGAAGAGAAGAAAGGCCACTGGGTTCCATCTTTGGAAAACTGAAGTCAAGCACCAAGGACTATATGCACCAGGGACTATAATGGCAAAAGCTTTTTGTTTGCCTGTGAGGGAAATTATATTTATTATGAACCAGAAAAAACTTCAAGTATGGGCTTGTATGGAGACAAAAAAAGGAATGTTGGGGAGACTTGTCTTATTCTATAGTCTGACTTTTTCCAATAGTTCCACGGCTGTGCAGAAGAGCCTGTGGGAGTTCACCCAGGATACCTGTTACCCCAAATACTCTTGGGGAAAACCAGTATTCTGTTAGCAGAGTATTTTATGTATTAACTGCATGTTTTCTCATTTTTAAACATGGCATTTCTTTGGTTTAGCACCTACAGGAATCCATCAGGATGCCTAGTCCTGGATATATCAGCACCAAATGCCATAAAATATCCTACACTTTTTTCCTTTCCAGACTATCTCTTGTCCCCAATCCCCAAACTTGTGCAGTTTTTATGACCTACTCCCCCATCACCTTCATATAGGAGCCATGTTCATCATCAAAACTTGTCCTGGTGAATTTTTCAGGAGCCACGTGGAGCTTCTCAGCTTCAAGTCCCAGGAACCACAGCTCTGTGTAGCCCAGGATTTCACTTTGCTCATAAGAAGACAACTTGTTCCTAAAAAACTTTAGGGCCTCTGTGTGAAAAACAGTGTAGTTGTCAGTCAAGTTGAGGCAATGTGGGGATCTGCCTACGGGGCAGATGAGGGCAGCCCTTCCAGTTTATGGGCCAGTCAGCCCTTTCATCAGCTAAGTAGTTTACTAAGGACTATGCATCTCGAGTTTCACAAGTTGGAACTGTAACACGGATAAATGTCAAGGTGTTGTACCGAAAAGGAGAATTCAGTTCCCAAAGAGCTATGGGTTGTAGCAGCATGGGTAAAAATAATCCAGGAGTAAATTTAGTGTCCACAATAGTATGTAGTTAAGTCTTGGAAGAGTTACAGTCAAGGACTCAGGTTCCCCTAGTGGCCATGCTCTTAACATATCTAACCCAGGAACCTCCATCCAGAGGTGCGTCTGCCTCAGATACTTCTGCCAAGACCTCTTTATTAAAAAGACAGGAAAAACTTCAAGACATTTTCCTCTACTCTGACTCAGTATTCAGTACTTTTCTGCTCCTAGATCTTCCCCATCCCATTTTCTCCCCCTTCCTCCTCCATAAACACACACACACACACACACACACACACACACACACACACACACACACACACGGGCCTGTTCAGGCTACCTAGGCAGTGAGATAGTTCCTCTTACTGTACTGATGCATCTGCCCCTGGCCTGGTGCCAGCCCATGGTGGGAAATGGAACAGTGGGGAGTCAGTGCTTTCTTCTGTTTAGCCTCCTGCTTATACTATCACAGGAAGTGATGAAAGCTTTGACTGTTACTTTCATTTTGGCTTGTTGCCTTAATCGACTATTCCAACACCTAGCAACTTAGCCTTCTCCAGTTCAGCTCAGCTCTTGACACCTGACCATCTCTAACCACCCGTCTACACCTTGCTGCTGCCCCGAAAGACATACCTGATGCTGTCAGAGGCACCTTGTGTTTCCTTGGTGGTTCCTTCTCAGGTGTAGGATCTTGGGTGTTAATGCTTGAAGGTAAAGGCTTTTCTGAAGCCTGGAGCTCAGAGGCTGACATCTGATTGTGAGTTTGATTCTCCTGTCCAGGGCAAGAGACTTGAGATAAAGGATCCCTTAGCCTTCTTTTGGATGTCCTAAACCATTTATCTAACCAAGAACAACTTCCAGAAAGACTCTACTCCTGTCGCTACAGGGAGAAATGGTAATTATTATGAGACAGTACGTTTTCTCAGTCCTTCTCTCAAAGAAAGTATCTGTCTCATTCTCATTATTCTCTGTGAGACCCATGTATATTACAATATGCAGTTGACAACTCCAGCGACATTTTATAGCAGGAAGAGATGGGAAGAGTATTTTATAGCTGCTCTTGAAAAGGCCAGTTCCTAACTATATGAAGTGACTTGACCAAGGGCACAAACACTCAAACTTATGAGTGTGTAATATCTCTTTAAACTTGGCTATTCCTCACATTATCTTATTTGGTCCTTACACAAAAATTGTAGGGAGAATTGGAGATAAAATTAAAAAAAAAAAAAACATTTGTACACTTTTACCATTTATACAACAAACAGTTCATTTTTCCTTTCCTCAATGAATCCTCGTGGCAACCCTATAGAGAGCCTGTTTTGTAGATAAAAGAAAGTCAATGACTTAATTGCTGAAGTTTACATTCATTGTAAAGAGTAAGAACAGGACTAGAACCCAACTCTTTGGTGACATTGTGCTTTTCCCACCATCCTGGGCCTTTCTAAACTTGGTTCTAGACTGAAATCAGGTCTTTTGCCTTCTTGCACAGGGCCTCGTCTACTGCCTTGCACTCACCTGATACATTAGAGGTGGCTTTAGCAGGATTTTGTTGCTGATGCATGGGAAGTTAATCACATTTTTCTTTCCCTTGGTATCCACAAAAGGGAGGGAAGTGATGCCAGTGTTTGTACTCTATAGAAGGAGAAAATGGAAAAGTTATAGAAGCCTCAGGCAAGAAAATGTCTCAGGAGGTTATTTCCTCCAGCACCATGCCCACAGCAAGGATGAATCTGAACCAAATCTAGGCCTAAATCTGTTTTTAAAGTTTTTGCAGAGAAAAACAGAGTGGTCAAGCAGATGGCCTCTGGGTTTGAATCCCTGCTCCACTTATTAGCTGTAGATCTTAAACGGATCACACCCTTTACCTAAGCTTCAATAATCTCCTCACTACCATGCAAACAACAATGGGACCAAGCTCATACTTTTTGTGAGGTAGATGAGGCAATCTATATAGACTGTTTCATAAGTGTTGGCCATTATTTTCATCATTTCGATATCTTACTGCCCTAACATGGAGAAGTTCTTCCTGCAAATTTTCCTTGGTGCAACATAAGCTCCCATTTTCTCTACATTATTGACTTGACCTACTCACTTGAATTCCTCCCAATACTGCCATTGATTAATTGATTGATTGATTGGTTGATTGATTGATTAGGAAAGAGGTAGTCTTAGTATCAATAAATAGGAACATTTAATGTCATATGGAGATGGGGCATCGGGATGCAGATAGAATGTGCTCATCGTGTTATGCTGAGTTGACCAAAAATGCCTGTTAGAAACTACCCTGGCTACCTACCTGCTCTTAACGTCTCCTAAACAAAAGACACTAAGTACCATTTCTTACCTTAGGCAATAATTGAGTCATTCTGACATTCTTGATCTTGGAAGAGGGCTTCTCAGCTTGAACCAAAGGCTTACTCTCAACCTAGATCAAGTGGAAGAGACTTGAAACAGTGCTGGGCATGGTTTCACCTCAAGCCACCTAGACATTTTTTTTGCTTCATTACAATAAACAAAATACACTTGAAGCCAGTTCTCCTGACCCCAAAACCAATAAGAGCTAAGCAAGGCTTACAGAAGTGCTAGATGAATGTATGAATGACTGAATGAATAACTGCCCAAACAAATGATATGTCTATCAGTGTTTACTCTGGATTGATTTGTCCTATGGTTTTCACATTTTAAAAATTCACATAATTCTTTCTTCAAATAAAATCTTAACTAGGAGCCCTGAACATGGTAAGAGTAAAAGCTGAGCTGCTTTTGCTAAAAAGAAGAAAATGCCCATAGTCTTGCCCAGGAATGCTTTCACCCCGAGTGGCTCTGAAGGTGCGTTAGTGGAACCCACCAGAATACAGTCACCCAGCCTGAACATAGGTGACCTGATCAGGAGAGAATTCACATATAGAAAGAGGTGGAGGGGGGAGACCAAAGCAGCAGAACAATGCATCTTAAAGGATGGTGAGCCTACAATGAAGGCATGTGACATAATTATGTATAGTATACATAAAACAGTTATCTAATTGTTATGTGTTTATTTTAACATCCATTTGAAAAACTATAGCTAGCACATGAAACCTATAATTTTGTGTTTGTTATTATTTAGAATGAGACTAAAATTTAAGTTAAAAAAACAATGTGAGTACTGTGTAGGTACAGCAAAAATCATGATGGTGGTGCTGAAATGACTAAAATAGAACAAAAACAAGCTACATCTAGAATCTAGGTTCTACTCTTTGAAGCAGAAGCAAGGGTTTCTCTTCCTTCCAGCCTTCACTTAGGGAATCAAATGATATTTATCCAAAGCTGAAACACAGCTGATGCCAGACCTACCTATGTAAAACTTGGTATACTAGCCATATTGAAATAGGAATAGGGTACAATACTTCAACTTAATATTGCCTAGCACAGCTAAGCCCTCCACAGAGCTGTAATAATGCGGACTATTTAGAATAGTTTATCTTGACTCAGCTTCCAGAAAAGGGAAATGATCTAAAGGAGAAGGGACTGCATAGAGCATGGGCCATAGCCTCAAACCAAACTAATTTGATTTGCTAATGTGTGCTATATACAGGATTTGGTTGTCTACTGGCTGGATAATGATGACATTTGAGCAACTACTACAATGGCAAACCTGATTGAGTCCCAACTTCTCATTAAATAAGTTTATGAGGATTAAAAATTATAACCATCAACAATGACAAGCTGGCATTGCCGATGAGTTGGAGAGACTGAACAGATAAATGAAAAGTGCATTAACAAAACACAACCCAGAATAAATACCAAATAAAAGTATGGACAATGAGCGTCAAAAAAAGGAAGAGATCACTGTGAATGCAGTCTGGCCAAGAGAATATGGGGCTTTTTGGAAATAGTGTGGCTCCCTCTGGGTTGTATTTGGAAGGAACGGTAGAGAGCATGTTCATTAGCTGAAGCGAGAGTATCTGGCATACTTTAGGGGTCTTCACTGCTCATGCTAGTTAAACTCGAGCATGGTGTACATTGGGTTGTGGAAGGCACTAAATGCTAAGCTAAAGTACTTAGTATTTATCTTATGGGCAATAGTGAACCATTGACAGTTTGCAAGGCTTGGAGTTACATACACAAAGCAGTACTTCAGAAAGATCTTTCTAGCAGCAATACGGCATAAAATAATGCTCGTAGATACATACTCTGAAGCAGACTCTGGTTTTGAATCCAAGCTCCACTAGTTATTAGTCATTTAGCCTTCAGTGAATTATTAACTCCTCTTCATGTAATATAGGAATAATAGCAGTACCAACCTTAAAGTGTTGTTGTGTGGATTAACTGAATTCATATGTGTAAATTACTTAAACTGGTGCTTCGTATATGCTAGAGTTCATTTTTCTCATTTATGAAACAGAGAGAGAGATCTTTCTTTATTTCTCATGAAACAGGAAAACCAGGGACTCAGAATTGATGGTGGTTATGCAAAATGGTGTGGAGCCTAAATAATGAAAGGAACTAAAGATGTTTGATCTGAGAGAAGATAAAACAAACGTTTTGAGATACTGCCATATATATATAAAATGGAATCAAGCAACAACAAATGGATGGCAGATGGTATGAACCAGGTTTCTCACTGTTAAAGTGGAAATGTATAGATAATCAAGGTCAACATTAACATTACCATCATATGATAACAGATTAGAGTTGGAGATATCAGTAAGAACTCAGGTTTAACTTAATATAGATAAAGATGGCTACATATAGAAATATTTATGGATATGTGCATATAGAAGGGTTAGTATATGTATACGGCCATGCTACCCTGAACAAGCCTGATCCTGTCTGATCTCGGAAGCTAACCAGGGTAGGGCCTGGTTAGTCCTTAGATGGGAGACCACCTAGGAAGACCAGGTGCTATAGTCATAAAAAAACAAAAAAATAAGGAATTTTAAGCTGACAAGTTTCTTGCAATCTGTGAGGTCAATGAAGGATTGCCTCACCTAAAAAAAAAAAGAGTTAGTATATGCATGTGTACACACACACACACACACACACACACACTTTGCTTTATCAGCTGAGAGGTCCTAAAAGAAATAACACCCCAGTAGAAACAAGTACACCTAGCACTCAGATCTTGGTTTCTAATTCCATTCTCCAATAAGAGGAACCAAGGCTCCTTGGAGAAATGATTGATTCTAGGACTGAGGTAGGAAATGTACAAGATGAGCCTGAAGCATCTTGTAATGACAGAAAGTAAAGAAGTGCTCAAAAAAACAAAAACCCCACTTTAATGAAACTATATTAAAAGGACACAGAAACCAACTGAAAGAGCTTCCAATGGCTAAAGCTGGAACAATTTTAGCAACAAAATAAAGTAGTATTGGATTATAACTCAAAGTATAAAATAATATCCAGGAGCCCATACTGATGTAAATAAATGGTTTAATAA
>NW_006443138.1:26635379-26698637 GCF_000325575.1 Pteropus alecto
CATATCTCCCACTGAAAAGAGTTCCTAATAAATTATATAGATACTTCACTCTAGAGGAGGAGGAACACGACTCCTACTCCCTAAGCATGGGCTGTGCATAGTGACTGGTTTCCAAAAAGCATAGCATGGAAAGGGAGGAAAAGGGCAACTTTACAGTAGAGACACTAGACAAACACTACCATAGTCAGGTGATTCAGGTCAGCATCAGCAGTCATAAATCATGTTGATGGTGTGTGCCATTGGTAGGATTTGATGAAAATGGCACTTTGCCTCAGTGGTCATCATCTCAAAACCTATAACCCCAATCTTATCATGAGAAAAACAGACAAATTCCAATAAAAAATTATCCTACAATATACCTGACCAGTATTCCTCAATACGGTCAAAATCATCAAAAGAAAAGGGAAATCTGAGAAACTGTCACAGCCAAGAGGAAGAAGCTTTAGGAGACTGGAGAACTAAATGTAATATGCTATCTTGGATGTAATCCTAGCACAGAGAGAGATCATTAGGTTAATATTGAGGAAATCTGCCTAAAGTGTGGAGTTTCCCTAATAATAATGTATTGACATCTGTTCATTAATTGTAACTAATGTACCGTACAAATGTAAGATATTAACATGGGAAACTGATATGGGTCAACGTATAGAATTTATAGGGAGGTAGCTTCTGGCTCAATAAAAAGGATTTTCTTTGATCAACTACTAATGTGTACTTCTTTAACCCTTCACCAATGGTCACAGGGATGAGGAGTACGGCATAGGGAATGCAGTTAGCATTAATATATTGGCTAAGTGGAAAACCAGAGGAGAGAAGGAGCAATTAGGAGGATCATTTTATAAACAATATAAATGTCTAACCAAGGTACTGTATACTTGAAACTAACAAAAAAATTTATTTAAAAAGAAAAAAAGGATTTTCTTGAGCTTTGAGCTGTCCAAAAATGGAACATGAGTTCTTGTGAGGTACTGAGCTCTCATCACTGGACGTGCCAGAGTCCATTTAATGAGCATTTGTGAGAAATGTGCACAGAATTGAGGGCTGAGCAAGATGTAATCTCCAAAGTCCCATTAGTAAGATTCATTCAAGTAACCCCTAGAAGTGTGTCTTGAATGAAACCTTTATCCTCTTACAGAACCAAGACTGAAAACCATCGTATAGAAGAGTTTCCCAACCTTCACATCATGCTACATGTAAAAATTTATATTTGTGTGACAACCTGGGGTAAAGGGAAACTGCTCACAACAAGGTGCTACCAGCCCAGGGTTCTAAGTGCCCCAGGCTTGACCAGGGCACCTGTACATCTCTGCACACCTACACTTCATGCACCAATATTGTATGTTACACAAGTTTATGAACTTGCTGGTTGCTTGTTGTCTCCAGCAGGTACCTCAAGAGCCACATAATGCCCCCATAACAACATTTCATTCTACCATAACATCTCCAAGAGGCAGGAAAGAAGAAAGTGTGAGCTCTCATATTTATGATGGCAAAACAGAATTTTTCCTTTAAGGCAGTAAGCTTCATGCCACATGGTTCTATGGTATCTCACTGATTTCTGAGCCAACATAACAAAATCTCTTTAACAACCTTGAGCTCTGTATCCAAATTTAGAATCTCAGTGTAAAAAAGTTTCTATTCACAGGGGTACCTAGCATAAGAGGTGATTTCTATGCTGTCTAAGACCTGGACATTGGACAGAGTCTTGAGAAAGCTTCTGAAGGGGCTGGGAGCTAAAAAGACAGGGCATCAGAGGAAGCCACTAGGGCCTTTTTCAGGACTCCTTTTTGCATTTATCACAGCTCTCAGAGGCTTCCTCAACAACCAGAATTCAACTGTGAAGCTCTTTTGTTTTCCAACTTTTTATATAAACATGTACTGCTTATAATTAAAAAAATCACTATTTAAAAACAAACAATATATATTACAAAAGAGAACTCTAAATGGTTCCATGCAATAAGGGGGGTGGAGGGAACCAGAAGGCAGTAACAACAGCAGGGAGCACTCTGCCCCTGAGAGCCTGGAGCAGAAGGAATTTGACTTGAGAAGAAGCTTTAAAGGGACCTAGACTCAGAGCCTCAGAGCATGGACCCTGCATTGTGTGGATCAAAAGAAGAGAGGGAGACCCTTGAGTTCACAAGTAGCCTCAGGTTGCTAAGATTTTTCCATACTGAGGTCCACATTCAAATATTGGGATTCCCCTGGGGTCTCCAGCTATGCTTGTCATTACAGGGTGATGGACCCAGAGGGTCTTGGCACTGCACAAATGTATACCTGGTTGGCTGATCAGAGGCCTTGAGCCTCAAGTCCTGATCCTGAGTCCCTCCTCCACCTTTCTTGTGTCTTTGTATTTTGAGCTGGAGGCACTTGGATTCTCACACCTCTTGTTTTCTCAGGGGGAAAAAAAAGGTAAGTTCTATCTCACAGCTTTGCAAAAACCAGCTCACCTTTCTCAAATAGAAACTGAGTTCAGCTTAAAAGCTGATTCAGTGGAAGGTGGGAAAGCTGAAATCTGGCTGCCCCACCTTCCCCCACATCTCTGGTATTCATGAAATAGCTGCAAAGTTATCAAACTATTCCAATTATTGATTCCTGTGACTCAAAGATTCTTCCAGGGACACCTCCTTCCTGTCTCCCCAGCCAGAAGAATACATGGAATCACGGCTTTGGGATGGACTTTGGAGACTCATTCATTCTTACCATATTTACTGAGCACGTCTATGTGCCAGGCAATGTGTTAAGCACAGATTACATGGTCCAGTGGTTTTCAGATTTGCTTGAAAATATTTTAAAGTACAAAATCTCAAACCTGATCCCAAATTTCCTAGTGATGGAGCACAGAAACCCATGTTTTTTTAAAAAGCTCCCTAAGTAAGTTCTGCGCAGCAGGATTTGGGAGCTGCAACCTAATGCAATCCCCTCTTTGGAATCCCACCTCTGAATTTGGTTTTCCTTTATGCAATTAATGTTGATATAGCCATCTTAATTTGTTATGAATTATTATCTCCCTACAGTGAGATTCTATGGCAACAAATATTCGGCCCTCTATGATATGCCAGCCCTTGAGAGCAGTCCCTCTGGCTGGTTCAAATAGTGGTCCACACAGTGCTTAGCCTGTGTGTCAATGTCCATGACATCATCGCAAGAGCTAGACTGAGCTGGGGCCACCTCCAGAGGCAATCTGGATTTGCTGAGTGTCTCAGGATGGGGATGGCGTCTTCATTAAGTATCATTTTTCTTGTAGGGGTAGCAGGATAAGCTGTAGGCTGCTTCTAGTGAAGGCTACCTCTTTGTACAATGTCACAGGGAAGTCTCTTTACTACGAGTCTAGATTAATCTACACAAGCTGACTGCAGTAAGTACAGCCCTCTCACTTGCAGCAGTGAAAGTGAGATGTTTTTACAAATGTGCAAATTAAAATTTATGATTTCTTACCATGAGAAGCATAATTATGTGAGAAAGAAGTTATTTGTTTAAGACTCTTTACCCACCATATCCCTAGTTCAGGTACCTATTGCAAGTGTCTCCTAAGCAAGTTTCCCTGACCCTCCCACAACCCATTCTCTACCATCTAAATGACTATAGAAATTAAATGGCATTATCTCGAGGACCAGCCAAGATGGAGTAGATGTAGAAGCTGTGCATGTCTCCTCTCATAACCATACCAAAATTATAATGAAACTACATAGCAACCATCACTGGGAGTCTCCTGAGGTCTGGCTGAACAGAGAAGTCATATAACTGGGAACGTACATAAGAGGTCACCTTGAGGCTGGTAGGAGGGAAGGAGAGGCAAAATAGTCCAGTCTCACAACTGCGTGTGGTGATTGAGAATCAGGAAGGATATCTTGGTTGCAGAGCCCCCTCCCCTCTGCCCCAGGAGCAACGGGCTCATACTGGGCTCCCCAGCCCAGGGGTCCAGTGCTGGGAAGAGAAGTCCACATACTGTCTGGCTGTGAAAAACCAGCAGATTGTGGCTGAGTGAGACAGAGGGCAATGGGAGTTGCAGGCATTCCTCTTAAAGAGTCTACACATGGACTTACTCAGCGATGGACTCACTCACTCTGAGTGCCAGTGCTGGGGCAGCTGCTTGAGGAATGCCAGGGACATAGAAGGAGTAACTGAATTGTCTGGTTTTAAGGTGAAGGCTAAAGGGCAGCTTTTTCCCAGATAGAAGTGCTGGCAGTATTCATTGTTCCTTGATTGAGCTCTCCCCTATCCTACAGTACAGACACAGGCAACCACCATATGCGAGTCTCCATCAACCTGGATAACACAAGTTGCTCTGCCAAGTGACTCCCTGAGACTCTGCAGGCCCATTCAAGGTGCCTCCAGTGGTTTATTCTATACAAATGGCCTGTCTTGGCTTATGTTGTGGACTTTCTTAAATTCTCTCAAAGGCTCACAAAACCCAAAGAATCAGCATCTGGACTTGGTGTGCCTTGTACTTTTGCTGAGCAGCACCAAGCCCAGCACTAGCGGCAGCTGGCCTTGGTTTCTGGCTTGGCCTCTCAAGGCACTTATAAGCCCAGCATGGTTGGCAGCCATCTGAATAGATTGCTTGGTCACTTTTACCAGGTAGCCCTGGAAGTGCTTAGGCTGTGGCTAAACTTGGCCTGTAGCTGGGCTCCTCCTAAGAGGCCCTTGGGCCGGCACACCCAGTGGCCTGCCTCAACCAACTATGACCTGGAGCACCGTCCAAGGCTGCATCTGAGGAGGACACACCCGAAGAGCAGACTTGGCAGGCAGTAGAGTCCTGCTAAAGTGAATCCTGCTCCATAGTGTCAGCCCTTCACCAGGTAATCCTCGCAACCAATCAGCTCAAGGGTCAAACCCTCCCATCAAAGTGCAAACAGCAGCCAAGGCTCAACTACATCAGGAGGGCATACACGACCCACACAAAAGACACATCTTGAGTACCTCGCTCAGGTGACCAGGGAAGACTGTGCCCCTGGGCCCCACAGGACATCTACTACATAAAGCCACTCTACTAAGACCAGGAGACTTAGGACCCCTACTTAATACATAGAAATAAATACAGGGAGGCAACCAAAATGGGAGAGACAAAGAAACATGTCACACATGAAAGAACAGAACAAAGCTCCAGAAAAAGAACTAAACAAAGTGGAGACAAGCAATCTACTATGCAGAGTTCAGAACACTGGTTATAAGGATGCTCAATGAATGTAGGGGAAGAGTAGATGAACTTAGAGAGAATTTTAACAAAGAGATAGAAAACATAAAAATAGAGATGGAAAATGTAATGGAACCAGTCAGAAGTGAAGACTACAATATCTGAGATGAAGAGTACATTAGAGGGAATTAACAGATTGGATGAAGCAGAGAGTTGCATCAGCTGTTTAGAGGATGAGGTAAGAGAGCACACCTAATCAGAACAGCAATAAGAAAAAAAAAATCCAAAAAAATGAGAATAGTTTAGGGAGCCTTTGGGACAACATCAAGTACAACAATATTTGTATCACAGGGGTACCAGAAGGAGGAGAGAGAGAGCAAGAAATTGAAAATCTATTTCAAGAAATAATGATGAAATAATGACTGAAAACTTCCCTAACCTGGTGATGGAAATAGACATATAAGCCCAGGAGGCACAGAGAGTCCAAAACAAAATGAGTCCCCAAAAGCCCACACCAAGGCATATCATAATTAAAATGCCAAACTTTAAAGACAAAGAGAGGATCTTAAAAGCAGCAAGAGAAAATCAATTAGTTACCTGCAAGAGAGCTCCCATAAGACTGTCAGTCAATTTCTCAACAGAAACTTTTCAGACCAGAAGGGCTTGGCACAAATATTCAAAATGATAAAAAGCCAGGACCTACAATCAAGATTACTCTACTCAGCAAACCTATCATTTAGAATCAAAGAACAGATAAAGAGCTTCCTAGACAAGAAACAGCTAAAGGAGTTCATCACCACCAAGTCAGAATTACAGGAAATATTGGAGAAACTTAAGAAGAAAAAAATATGTACCAAAAATATGAATAAAGAATGGCAATAACTACATATCTATCAACAAGTACTTCAAGTGAAAAATAATTAAGTGCTCTAATCAAAAGATAGGGTGGCTGAATGAATAAGAAAACAAGACCCTTATTAGGCTGCCTACAGGAGACTCATTTCAGGATTAAAAGACACACAGACTAAAAGTAAAGGGACAAAAGAACATATTTCATGATGGACCTAGAGGGTATTGTGCTAGGCAGAGTAAGAGAGATAGAAAAAGACAAATGCCATATGATTTCACTTACATGTAGAATCTAAAGAACAAAACAAACAAACAGAAACAAACTCATAGATACAGAGAACATTTTGAGGGTTACCAGATGGGAGGGAGATTGGGGGAGTAGATGAAAAAGAGAGAAGGGATTAAGAAGTACAAAATGGTAGTTACAAAATACTCATGGAGATATAAAGTATAGTATAAGGAATATAATCAATAATGTTGTAATAACTGTGTACGATGTCAGATGGGTACTAGATTTATTGGGGCGATCACTTCATGAGTTATATAGATGTCTAATCACTATGTTGAACGCCTGAAACTAATATAATATTGTATGTCAACTATAATTAAAAAATATTTTTAAATAAATAAATAAATAAATAAAAAGAAATTAACATCAACATCTGATCTTGTTTCTTAAATGTCCTCAGTGATGTCCCAGGGCGTAGAAGTTCTGGTTTACAAAACCCTCCCAGTCTTGTCCCTTGTCATGTATCTGTCCCTGCCCTTTTAGCTCCAGCAATTATGAATGACTTACAGTTTTTAAACACCATACTATTTCACATCTCAACACTTTTACTCCTGCTGCTTCTTGGAATGCTCTCCCATAACCCACTCCATCACTACTTCCACCACTCCAAGCCCCTGTCATGTACCTGGTGAATTTGCCCGCATTAGAACCTCAGCCAAGGTACCACGTTCTCCAAGAATCCTCTGTAACCATTCTTCTTGCATTTATAATACTCCCGCTACCCCGCACTTTGCACTTGTTCCAATCACAGCATCTGCAAAGGTTTGTTGCACAATGTTGTTTTACATCTGCCTGCCAGACCAAGACTCTTTAATAAAATATCCAGGTCTCATCTGAGAATCCTGAAGCCTAACATGGTATCTCACACATAGTAGACACCTAATTTTTGCCAAAGGAAGGAAGGAAAGGAGGGAGGGAGAGACTGAGAGAACAGGAAATCCGAGTACTTGTCCTCAAAGATTTGAGATGGCTCTAAGCCACCCTGGGAGAAGTTGAGCTTTGACTCCAGCATATCCTCTTGGTTGGTAGTCCACCCTTTCCCAGGTGTCCACATTCCCACTCCAAGTGACTTCCACTCCCACCAAGGATCAGTGCTCTCCTGCTCCCTGGCACGTCCTTTGGGAAGGAAAGCCTTCTAATCAGCTAATTTACACAAGAGAATCCCCCCTATCTATACTCTCTTCTCAAAGGCAATTGTACTTTCAAAGAGAATTCTCAGAAAAAGAAGTGCTTTGTCCCAAATAAATGAATCTCTACTCAAAGAAGTCTTCCTAGCACTGGGGAACTAGATTAAAGAGATGATTCATTTTAGGAAATAAGAACTTTGCAAACCCTATCAGGCAGGAGACTATTCCTATGAGTCACACTGGCATGTAACTTCTGTCAGAACAGAGGGAGGCACATAGAAAAGTAAAATCTCCAGTCCTATGTCCTGCACAAGTATCCTCTATCCAGTGCCATTCTGCCTTCTCCTTCTCTATTTTACATTCTCATCATGCCAAGCCCCGACCCCTACATGCACAGTTAACCCATGGGTCACAGGGGAATACATTTCCTGTCCCTTCACTCTGAGAGCTAAAGGATAATAGTCCTGGTCCCTAGAGCAGAACTCCAAGACACATGGCCTCATCTTATTACCTGGGACAAAACCCTGGATGTCCTCATCTGGAAAGTTTAGGGTTCTCAGCAGGCATCAGGGTTACCTGGTTTCCTTCACCTAGGCCACCCAGCCTTTTCAGAAAGGCACACCTCCATCAAACTACCCCACCTCAATCATACCTCGCAAGCTATTTTTAAAATTTTTTTCAGCTGGCTCCTCCTTGTCTCTTCCTCTTCCACATTTAAAAAAAAAGAAGAAGAAGAAAAGAAAAAAGAAAAAAGAAAAAAAGAAAAATCCCCAAGTGCCTGGTCAAGGTTGGAAGGGCAGAAAAAGCTCAAGTTCTGTGATATAAAATCACAGCTTCCTTCTTGAAAGAAAAAACGAAAAAACGAAAAATCCCCAAGTGCCTGGTCAAGGTTGAAAGGGCAGTAAAAGCTCAAGTTCTGTGATATAAAATCACAGCTTCCTTCTTGTGGGCTTCATAATCCCTTTCCAAAGGCCAGAACGATCGAGAGTTCAAAACAAATGCATAAAAGCAGGGAGAGGGGGTGATGAGAAGAGAGAAGAGAAATCTTTGGGGATTCTCTAAAGAACAAACAGGTTCAGTGATTAGGCCCAGCAGAGCACCTCTGCGATCTGGGAGAACGAGGGAAGTGCCCAATCTCCACACATCCTCAGCTAAAGCATTAAGCTACCATATGCACAGGCCTCAGGCAAATAGCAGCATCTCTCCTACTGCCTCTTCTAGCTAAAATTCTGACTTTAAAGCCCCTTTGCTGTAAATGAGGAAACTCATGATGCCTAGCCAGAGGGGAGTGGCCTCCTGATTACACTTGCAGCCAAGGCTGGGCCCTGGAGACCTATTAGCAAAGTGAATGTGGCCAACCACTTGGGAGGACCAGGTTTTCATCTCACTGATGCATGTATTCCCTGGGGTCCTGCCCACCAGGCTATGCCCCTGGTGAAGGTGGAGGAAGGAGACCCTGGCTGTCCTTAAAGGTTGAGGGAATGGCGAAAGCATGAGCCTATAAGCCCAGACACTTGAAGCCATTTTCTAATGCACTCTATGAATGGCCTTGGTGGAGATACTTCCCCTTCTGGACCTCTGGGCATGGAGCTTGGAAAATCATGATGCTAGAAGCCACCTTAGGGGACCTGTAGTCAAATGACCTCATTTTATAGATGGAGAAAAAGAAGCTAAGAAGGTATCCAAGTGACTTGTCCAAGATAACACAACAATAGCAAACCTGAATCTAGAATCTATGCCCTTAAGTGCCCTTCTACTGTATTGTGCTGCCATCAGAAAATCTCCTCTGAACTCTTTTTTTTTCTGCCCTGAAACTAGGTGTGAAGGGATTATAAACACTTCCCCTCCAAAGGTCTTTAATTAAATATAAGATCATGCTTTTATTGGGATGACACTTGGATATAGTTGCTCAGAAAGTAAGTGCTTATTCTAAATTAATTAAATAAATTAGACACCAAATTCCCTATAACAGAAGTGGATTTATGCATCATATAGAAAGACTAAGTAGATGATTTCTAAGGCTCTATTCCCATTGATTTAGATTTATTCTATGTGTTTGCTCTTTTATTCCTTCTTCCTGAAATGCCCTCCCTGAAGCTCACCATGTGGCACCCTTGCTTAACTCCAGGGGGCATCATTTACTTGAGAAAATGTGAATTATTAGCCCTGTAACTATGCCACTTGATAGGACTGCATAGCTGACTGGCACATCAGTGAAGCATGATGTTGTGCCTAGGCATTAGCCAATGACTTAAGAAATTTTCTCTAGGTTCCCAGAGAACTTTGTTTCTACCTTACTGAGTCCACTTACCATGCCTTATTGTCACTTATCCATTTACATGTTTATGTCTCTCACTAGACAGTGCATACTAAGCAAGAAGGAGATGTATACTGTTTATTTTTTGTACCCCAGAAGCAAGGACAATGCTTGACTTGGCTCTCAGTAAACACTTGTGGGATGATTTATGAAAGAATTAATCAGTCAAGGGTCTTTAAGTCTTCACAGAATATAAAAAATATATAGAGAGAGTTTAGAGTCACAAAGACTTTGACTAGAATTCTTGCTCTGCTACTTGCTACTTGTATTACTTTGGTGAGCCATTTACTCTCAGGTTGTTTTATTTTCTGAAAACAAGACTATTAACCTCATAGTAAAAAAAAAAAATACATAATACACAAGGAAACAAGGTACTATAAGTTCTGGCAGAAACTATAGACATCAGAATAAGATTCCCCCAACTCAAAAAGTCCATATATTGAAATTATTGAGTAAAAATTACAAAATAATGATACATAATATGCTTTAAAAAATAAGAAACTAGGGAATGGCTCCATAGTGTAGTGGTTAGCACATTTGCTTTACACGCAGAAAGTCCTGGGTTCGTGACCCAGGTAGAGCCACAGACCATACACCGTGTGTGCCAGGCCCAGGGTTGCACCCCAGGTGGAACCACACAGACCATACCCTGGGTATGCCAGGCCCCAGGCGCACGCCGCGAGCACGTCTACACATAGCTAAAGAAAGAATTAGTAAACTGGAAGAGACAAGTTTGAAGAAATTATCCAGCAAGCAACACAAAGAGATAGATGAAAAATATGTTCAGAGATTAGAAACATGGTGGATAGAGTGAGGTCTAGCATACATCTAAACAGAGTTTCAGAAGAGAGAGAACATGGCAGACATAAAGACAAAACAGCTCAGAGAATTTTTCAGAATTGACAAAATACAAAAAATTACAAAACGTTTGGAAGATATATCTGTACAGTCATGCGCTGTTTAATGACAGGGATATGATCTGAGAAATCTGTCATTAGGTGATTTCACTGTTGTGCAAACATCATAGAGCACTTACACAAACCTAGATGAGATAGCCTACCACACACACCTGGGCTATCTGGTGTAGCCTATTGCCTAGGCTACAAAACTGGACAGTATGTTACTGTACAAAACAAACTAGGTTAAATCAAGCGTAAGAGAAAATGATGCAATCAAGAGATGTGGTGAACACAATATGAATGAAGCTGCTGCCGGCATAACATGGCACACTGTTTTACAGCAAACTTTTTTTATAAATACAAACAGTATACTCTAAAATAATGATAAAAAGTATAGTAAATACATAAACCTCTAACATAGTCTTTTATTATTATTATCAAGTATTATGTATTATACGTAATTATATGTGATATATTTTTATATGACTGTAAGCACAGTAGGTTTACACCAGCATCACCAAAAACATGTGAGTAATGCACTATGCTGTGACATTTCAATAGCTATGACATCACTAGGCAATAAGAAATTTTCAGCTTCATTATAATCTTATGGGATCACTATCCTATCTGCAGTTTGTGATTGACCAAAATATTGTTATGTGGCACGTAACTGTATCTTTATGATTTTAGAGTAGGGAATGATTTCTTAAAGACAAAAAGTTCATATCATAAATTTATCTACATTTAATTAAGTACTTCTCTTCATCTAAAGACAATACAGAGACAAGATTATAGGAAGGTTGCAGGATACAAGATTAATATACAAAGTCAGTTGCTCTCCTGTATACCAAAAATGAACAATTGGAATTTAAAATGAAAAAGACACCATTTACATTAGTATCCCCAAGAAATTGGAATACTTAGGTATAAGTTTAACAAAATGTGTACAAAATCGATATAAGAAAAATTATGACATTTTAATGAAGGAAATCAAAGAAGACATAAATAAATGGAGAGATTTTCCATGTTCATGGATAAGAAGACTATCATGTTAGTTCTCACTGAAAACTATAAGACGTTGATAAAAGAAATTGAAGAAAACAAAAATATATACAAGAATTTTCTGTGCTCTTGAATGGGAAGAATTAATATTGTTAAAATGTCCATAATGGAGCATTTGAGATCTTGTTCCCCAGCATATATCATCAGTTTGGCTCAAATAAACTCTTATAAAAATTCTCTAAGAAAAAAAAAAAATATGTCCAAACTACCTAAAGCAATCTACAGATTCAGTGCAATCCCTATCAAAATTTCAATGTCATTTTTCACATAATTAGAACAAACAAACCTAAAATTTGTATGGAATCACAAAAGACCCCAAATAACCAAAGCACTCTTGAGAAAGAACAAAGCTGGAGATAAAATGGGAAAGAACACACGGAGGACTTTTTTCTTAAACCGTGTGTTGGATGTACATGAGGGCATTCATTGTATTATTATTATTTAAACCTTACACATATACTTAAATATTCTTTTATGTGTTCTCAACATTTAATAATAAAAAATAATTTTTAAAAGCATTAATGAATTATAGAATAAAATCAGAATCCTGATTTCAGCTTTTATTAACAGAATTAGATAATAATAAGTGAGATTTTTGCTTTATCTCTTAAGGTCTCAATTTCATCCTCTATAAAAATGGGGGTGATGACTACCTTAATATTGTTGAAAGAAACAAATATAAAAAGCTAAACTCATATGAGAGTGGGAGTTGTAATTCTAATATCCCCTCATCCTCACCTCCAGTGTCAAACAGATAGACTCCATTTGTCATGGCCCAAGGAAGCTTTTAATGGAAGTTATCTATTCTCCCTCATTAATTCTAGAACTCAGAGATGCTCTCTCATGCCGCTTGCTTCCTTCACATCTTGGTCATAGCAATTGAAAGTAAATTCAAGTCTTTGTTCTCCAAACTGAGAGCACCAGTGGGAATGCAGAACAAAGGAACTAGTACTAACTACGTAGATCTCAGAGAGAAGAGTGGGGCCCTATGAAAGATGGGAAAAAGAATGTAAGTAGTCTCCCTCAGAATCCCAAATGTACCACAAACATAGATATTATATTGTTTTATATGCCTTTTTTTCATTAAGCCACCAATTCTAGATTGGCCGTTTGTGGTTATATTTTAAATGTTTTAATGTTTAGTTCTATGACCATTATAAGTTCTTCTAGTCTGAGCCTTCCATTTGCATTTAAAAGATGAATTCATTACGGTAAATAATAGTGAACCACACAAAATGTAGGCAAAACTGGCAACTGGAATCTTTGCTCTTTGTTCTCTCTTCAGATAAATTGACTATGAATTCGATTCCTGTGCAATATCAAATGGTTAGATTGCTTGTTTTTCCTATGAAGTAATGATGAAACGCAGAATGAGAATGAATGGCTCTCAGATACCTACTCTTCTACTGTGGGATGCTCATTAATAAGCCTGTCACCTACAGGAAACTCCTTTCTGTTAAATGGAGAGAACCGGGGAAGGTAAAGCAGCCAATATTTATTGGACTTCCAGTATCTTCCAGTATCTGCTAGGCAAGTCCATCTTATCTCATTTAATCCCACCACAATCAGGGGATGTAAGAATAACTATTCCAGTTTCACAACCAGCCAAGAGTTAGAGAGAATAATCTAACCAGAGTCTCACAGATGGTGTTTATTTTAATTTTACTTATTTTCTTTTAACTCCTACAGCACCCAGTCTTCCTAGATGGTCTCCCATCAAAGTACTAACCAGGCCCGACCCTGCTTAGCTTCGGAGATCACACAAAATCGGGCATGTTCAGGGTGGCATGGCTGTAGACTCACAGATGGTGTTTAAATGGGAGTTTGTCCCTGTGTGACAGAAAGGAACTTTTAAAAAAATATATTTGTAAGAGTTTATTTGAGCCAAACCGATGACATATGCCAGGGAGCAAGATCTCAAATGCTCCATAGAATAACAGTTTTGCAGCTTCTTTTATGCATTTGAAATAAAAGAGGGGATATAAAGAACATTACTTGGAGGTGGGAGAAAGCATGGCAGTGATTGGATTATAGGATAATTAACAAGAAAGAAACTTAAAAAACAAACTTTTAAAAAAATGTCCATGACCCCTAGAAATTCTGGTTTCAGTGGTCTTTAATACCTCCCCCAGGTGAATGTAAATATACAGCCACGGCTGAGACCACTGATCTAGTTCAGTCTGAACTCTTGACCACTGAGGAAAATTATTGGTCATTATTGCCCTTCTCAGCATGTAGCTGAACTACCTGGTCTTTCTACAAAGAATTCCAGTTTTAAGCTACATGAAAGGTTTTGTTTTGTTTTGTTTTGTTTTGTTTTTTGTTTTGTTTTGTTCTGTTTTGCTCTCCATTGAATCCCCATCACCTAAAACAATGCTTAAAATAAGTAGGCACTTAATGAATATTTGTAGAGGAAATAAGTGAATAAACACTTTCCTGATTTTTATTTCACAAGTACTCATCAAGGGCTAATCTGTGCCAGGCACTGTCCTGCATTCTGGGGATTTAGCACCGAGCAGACCAAGAATATTTTTTCCTGTTAAGGAGCTTCCATTCAAGAGCAGCACTATCATGTAGTAAAAGAAAACAAGTCACATGTGTAATTCTAAATTTTCTAATAGCCACATTAAAAATGTAAAAAAGACAGATGAAATTAATTTTAATATGTTTTGTTTAACACACTATATTCAGAATACTATGTTAACATGTAATCAATATAAAATGATTGACATACTATAAAATTTATCAAATTATTAAAAAATAACAATATTTTGCATTCTTTTTTTGTACTGAGTCTTTGAAATCTGGTGTGCATTTTTCACTCATAGCACATTTCACTCCATTTGAACTAACCCCATGTCAGGGGATTCATAGCCTCATGTGGCCAGTGGCTGCAGTATCAGACATTGCAGTTCTAGAAGGTGAAGTAAACAATAAACAAGTAAACAAGCACATATATAAATAGAAGGGTGGTGAGGGAAGGCCTGTTTAAGAAGGTGGTATCCAGCAACTGAATGACTTAAAGGACAGAAGAGAAATAATAGAACAAATCTTAATCTTCCAGTGTTGAAAATAGGAAATGCGTCTTAAGCACACTTTAAAATACACTTTGTAGCACCTACTCATCAATTGTCAGGGAACTTGTAAAGAAACATCCTAAATTAACAAAGCTCCCTTCCCTGGGCCTCTCCCAGATCCTTCTCCTGGGAGAGGAGAAGGATCCTGACACCCTGCAGCTCTGCTAGCTGCTCTAGTCCCAGAAGCTGGCTGCGAGGCAACATTCTTTTCTTTGAATAGTTACAGAAAAGCCAAATATCTTCCAACTTACTAGCTGAGATAACCGCAGTTCAGGGGTGGTATATTCCTACTGCCAGCATTTGAGATAAACTATAACATGAGAGCATATTCCTGAAAGGCATAGAGATCCTGTGTAATTGAGAGCCACAATCAGAGTCCTGTGATCCTTGCTAGCTAAGCTGAAAGGTTGGGGACTCTCCACAGACAACAAAGACAAAGGTCTCTCTATGGTAGATGGAGCTTTAATATCTTACCATGTTTTGGCCAAAGGAATGGGGGCATTTTTTTAAAAATCATATATTACTAAACACTATATATTATTACATTAATATAATCATATGTTACTAATATGAATATTGCTAATGGTATGTTACTTCATCTTATATTAAGCCCTGTTATCTTAAAGCCAGGTGAAATAGATGATTAAAAATCACATTTAAAAAACTCCCTTAGCTGAAACTCAAATCCATCTAGAAAATATTTAAATATTGAATTATTATTGTAAACATTATCTTTATAACATAGTAAATAGCATAAAATAAATATAAATTACTATTAATTTATTTAAATATCTAAAATAACTTTTCAACACCTGCTTGGGGCAGTTGATATACTGAGATCCATAGCTCTCTCATCTTCAATGTTTTTTTAGGTGAAAGGATTATAATTCATTCTTTTCATCCTCCAATTAATATAACTATCCACCAAAAACCAAGGTTTCATGTTCTGAGGACAGCCATTGTCTTGTTTACATTTCCTTACTTAAGCCTATTCAATTCAATTGGATGAGAAGCCCACTGGGAAAAAATAAACAGATGGTAAAAAGACATTTATTTAGAGCCCATCAGAATAATTACCAATATGAATACAACAGTTATGTTTAAATAGTATTTTTAAATGATATTGTCAATTTGCCAGCACTATCATAAAATACAACATGAATGAATTTATCTTCACTATGACTTTTATTTTATTTCCGACAGTTCCTGTCACTGTAATTGCAACAGAAATTTGCTTTCCTTAAAATTTATATAAACATATTAAGAAGTTGCATATGACAGCATTTAACAGAGTTGACATTACTTGGCAAAGAGGCATGGATAGAGTGGTTAAGAATATGAGTTTGCCTTGCACACCATTAGGGCAAATGAAAATTATTAGTACGGTCACTATGGAAAACAGTATGGGGTTTCTCAAAAAGTTAAGAATAGAACTACAATATGATCCAGCAATACCTCTTCTGAGTATTTACCTGAAAAATATAAAAACACTTATTTGTAAATATACATATATACCCCTATGTTCATTGCAGCATTATTAACAGTAGCAAAGACATGGAAACAACCTAAGTATCCTTTGACCGATCACTGGATAAAAAAGATGTGGTACGTATATAGGATGGAATACTACTTGACCACTGAAAAGGTGCAATATTGCCATTTGTGACAACATGGGTAGATCTTGAGAGTATCGTATCATGCTAAGTGAAATAAGTTAGATGGAAAGAACAAGAACTGTATGATTTCACTCATGTGAAATATAAAACAAAAAAGCAACAAACAAATGAAATAAACCAGAACAAACTCATAGATACAAACAACAGAATGGTGGGTGCCAGAGGGGAAAGGGGAAAAAGGAAGTGTGAAGCAGGTAAAGGAGGTCAAACGTACGGTAACAAAAGGAAACTAGACTTCAGGTGGTGAGCATGCAATAGAGTACACATATGTCAAATTATAATTGTGTACATTTGAAAATCATTTAACGTTATTACCCACTGTTACCCCAATAAATTTAATATTAAAAAGGTTAACTACAGAAAAACAAGAATATGGGTTTGAATTCAGTCCTCCACTCACTGGTTTATGGCCATGACTAGTTAACTTCACTTGAATCTCAGTTTTTCCATCTGTAAAATAGGGATATGATAGTACTTGCCTCTAAGGTTCATCTAAGAACTCACTAAATGTGAGCTCAAGCAACTAAAAAAAGTTGCAAAACTTGTGATGGTTTTGCTAAGTGAGATTATGACCAAGACCATTCTGTTTCTGTTTCCATAATATTTAAAAATTTGAACTAACAGAATGTTATCTTTATTATATTATCATGCTTTGCTATAGATTTACTATTTCAAATATTGTGTATTAATTTTTGTTTTATTGAAAGAAGTGTTCTAGGTATTAGTACATTTTTGCACCCATGAATTGCAAAATAAATGTTTTTGTTGTATATGGTGATGGCAGAGGTAGGGGTGGAGAACAATAGACTTTGTATTAAGGTCCATTTTATGAGTTATAACCCTGAAGGGGAGAATGCTAGGGTTAAATCAGAAATGCTGCTTAGAAAAGGTGACCTAAGAGTTATAATTTTAAGGAGGTGGCTTGTGATCTACAGAGAGGAGAATTTTCACCAAGCCTTTGGTAGGCTGCTAAACTCTAGCTCTTCCAATCAATGATGCAGGCGGAATCCAGAAAGTCGAACCTGAATCTCTGGGCTAAAGTTTGCTGCAAATTTTTCAGAACGAAGATCCCAAAGAATACAATCTTTTGAGTAAGTTTTGGAATTCAAACTGAGGTCGTTAGATTAAAAGTTATACCTGATTTAGAAATTGATTTTATAGATGGTAATTACAAAGTTACCACATCACAATATTACCTTCATTGCTGTGGCATTTCACTAGTTTTTGAAACAGAGTAAAAAGAAAGACACCATGTCTGTGTTAGGGGGTAAAAAAGCAAATCTTTTCTGGAAATGTTCTTGCATACTTGTTCAGAACCATTCCAGGAGATTTCCAGTATGGTTCCAGAAATATAGAACAGAATAAAAGACACTAGCCCAGGGCCTCCACAAATACAAGTCACCTGTTCAATTAAGGCCTTGCAGTCCTGAAGTTCATAAAACTGAACTCCGGCCCTCCTGTCAGTTTCCCATCCAAGCCTGCCCAGTCCTGGCTCTGCGAACTAGCCTGGTCCTCCCACACCTTCCTTCTCCTCATCCTGTCGTCAAAGGTGCTTGCAACACAATAATCTCCAATGGGTCCTGGGTCCCCAAGTCTTCATGATGATGCCATTCTCTTCCCCCGATTAAAGACCAGGATCCTTACCTTCACAAAGGCGAGATTTTCTTTCTTTCTTGTTTTCAAATTTGGGAAGGATGTCAAACTGCATTTCCTTGGCTTTTTAGCATCCATTTTAGTCCTGCAGAAGAAAGAGTAAAAAATAAATTGGCAGCAGGAACAAAATATAAGTAATGGCCCCCATGCCCAGGGATGCGAGGAACATAGGCAGGCTTGGAGAAAGAAAAGTGTCAGGTCTAATAGCAGTGGCTGAGTCTCTGCTGCTCCTTTTGTTTCCCTTCCGGTGGCTGATGAGGTGGGGAGAGGGGACATCTTGGCATTAGTCTTCAAGTGCTCAGGGCGGAGGGAGACAGGACCCAAGGAAGGAAGATGAGCTAATGAGGTGGTAAGCAGTTTAGAACACCAAGTGAAAAGACTCATTTCCCCTTGCTAACTGCAAAGTAAACCATTCTCTTGCCACAAACACCATTTTCCCTAAAATATAGATATACTAGTTGTCACTTGGTAGCTTAATACCTATAGAAAAAGAAAAGGGGGAAATTGGTAGAAATGCTATTCCTGGATCTCATTTGGTCATTTTTGCACCTTCTTCATTCAGAGCACAGCTCTACAAATAATTAACTCACTGCAAGTTGAAAAAAATAACTTGCATAAGTGTATAGAATCTAGTTAAAGTGGTAATTTATGTAAACAGAAGTTAGAGTCTTGGAGGGCTCTCATGCTACTAGTATACTCCTGTTACATTAGCAAACTACAGCTGAGTCTCCACTTCGTGTCTCTTGGAAGTCCCCTTTTGGCCCCTAATACTAGAAAGAACTAAGGAAGTTAAGAATATGTGAAATAGGGACTGAACAGGAACTGATGAGAATGTTATCACAGCTTCTGTAAATTATTCCAATGGTAGGTTCTTACAGACACAATGAATGATAAATAGTAACATCACAATTTTGAAGTTATTTACAAGACTGAAGACAAGTCACACCAACAGTTATTGCAGCATAATGTTGAAAAAATCAGAAATTACTTTTCTATATGTAATGAGTTTAAAAATATGCCACAGACGTATTATGGAACATGACACAGTCATTTTTAAAAATGAGATAAAGCTTTATGTATGTCCATAATACATTGAGTAAACAGAAAAATATGTATAATTCCATATTTATTTAAGAAAAAAAAACAAGATGTTTTCATGTCTTTATCAGGCATATTGAAAGATCTAGAAAATAAACTATATAAAGTTTATTGAGAAGTGGAGCTGGAGGAAGTGAGTGGGAACATTAATTTTAACACACACTCACACCCGATAATATGAAAAAATGATGCAAAGGCAAACAAAAAGTAGAAGTCGCTTCCCTGCAAAATGATCCCAGTTTCATTCCTT
Source organism: Pteropus alecto (assembly GCF_000325575.1). Classification (NCBI taxonomy): domain Eukaryota; kingdom Metazoa; phylum Chordata; class Mammalia; order Chiroptera; family Pteropodidae; genus Pteropus; species Pteropus alecto. Next base: position 26,654,811 of record NW_006443138.1, read on the forward strand.
CCTTCCCTTCCTTTCTACAAATATTTGCTCATTATCTAGAAGAGACACACGTAAGCAGGTTATTAGAGTGCCCATGGTCATGCAGTCCTACAGGCCTGTGCAAAGAGTTAATGCAGCGCCCTTCAGGATGGTGACTGAGTATGTTGAAAAAGCTTAGGAAGTCCTCACACCTGAGTAGAGTTGAACTGTCCTTGAAGAATAAACAGAATAGGCATGGAGTCAAGGGTAGATGGATGAGACAGTGCAAAGCATAAAAGTACAAAAGAGCATTGCGTTTTCCAGAAACTTCTAGTATAGTTACTGGACACCAAGAGAGGAGGTAAGATTATAGAGTCGCATAGTCCATGTAGGGCATTGGGGCATATGTGGCTATTCTAAGGGTGACAAGGCCAGATTTGTATTTTAGGACCATCTGTCTGGTAATAACATGGAGCATGGTTTGGAGGAGCCCAGGTAGGAAGTTATCTTGAGTACCTAGACAAAAGATGATGAGGGCCTCCACCAAGGCAATGACAAGGAGGACAGAGTGGAAGGATGAACTTGGGAATAATTTTGGAGACAGAACTGGTAGACTTTGACCATCAATTCAGCATAGGGTTTGTAAAATCCAAACACTAGGGTGAATGAATACAATTTTTCCTGCCAAAGCTCTGTGTCAAATGTTCTCTCCATCTACTTCACAAGGAAGTAGAAGACAATAAAAGTCGATGTGCATCTTTCTAAGGAAGTGGAGCTCTTTCTTCTGTTTAGTTTTTGTAGCTCTGTAGGTGAAGAGAACCTGACATCCAAGGAAGATGCTGAAAAATCTTGGAGTCCAGTTTCAGTGCCGCCCCAGACAGATTTTGAGCAAGTCACTCATCTTCTCTATACTGTGTTCCCATCTGTAAAATGATGAGACTGGACCAGATGACCTCTAATTTCCCTTCCAGTTCTAAGCTTCTTTGGTTCTAATTCTATTAAATTCTGCCAGATTGGGGCAGCGGAGGGGGAGGGGGAAGGAGGTGGTAAAGAGAGTTCTGTTGTGACTTATTCCATGAATTCTCTCCTTTGGATAATTTTGTGGTTACTAAAGACTGTTTTAAGCCTTTCTTAATGCATTCACTCTGGCTTTCACTTAACCCGTTACACTTAACCAACACTCAAAGAATCACAAATGCCACTTTTTATCCTCAAAAGATGTGGTGAGCTATGTAGGAAAGGAATTAAAATATGTTGTTTATACCTGTTGTGTGAATGATGAAAAATAATAAACTCAGCTTAGCGCTAGAGTGAATATGGCTTTGAGAACTGAAACCAAAAAATTTCTCCTATTGTTTTACATTAAGACCAGAGTTTCTCTACCAAACTATACCAGCCTATACCAATCTCCTTTCTTTGGATTTCAACACTTTCATCTGTGGGAAACATTTTGTCATTTGGTCAATAGCTTTAGTGTTAATTGTATTAGATGTATATATTTTCGTCTCATCTTGATTGTGAGTCTCTTGGGAACAGGGATGATGAGCTTGTATTTAATTTAATTTTTTTATATTTCTCATAGGGTTGAGGACAATGGCTTGTCTATTGAAAGCTCTTGGTACAAATTTGTCAAAGAAGGAGAAATCTAAGATCAATACATCAAAAAACTTCAGGCCACCATGTGCTAAGTGTGGGGAATTCAAAGATAAGTAAAACAGAATTCTTGCTTTCAGGAGTTCAAAGTCTGGTGGGCAAGACCCATAAGCAGTAGTGACGGTGTGTTACCACATGCACAGTATTTTATGCATAATGTATTATCTATGTATACCAAACTTCAGTGCCCAGAAAGGAAATATCTCTTTGAGATTTATCCATTATTATTTCAGTATTTCTACTTCAATAGTCAGTACCTTGACTTTTATTCCCTGGGGGCCTAGCTATGGGGCAGAAATTGTGGCCATGTAAGATGTTCAGAGATGCCCTTTGTATTTCTGTTAACAGTAGATAATGTACTTAATGTATTTGTTACTCTCTCTTCTGCCAAAGGGAAGTCCCTAGCCCCCTGGAATTCTCCTTAAAACTCTTCATGGTCCATGGATTCACAGACCCTTAGGAGCTGAAGAAGGTTTTAGAGGGCTTCTTACCCATTTTTCTACCCTCGGCTATGTAGGAAAGGAATTAAAATGTTTTATATCTTGTTTATACCTGTTGTGTGAAGGATTCCTTGGCAAGAATCCTCTATAGAGCAGGGGTAACAGTCTGTGGCCTGTTAATTACCAGGCCTCACAGCAGGAGGTGAGTGGCGGGTAAGGGAGCGAAGCTTCATCTATATTTGCAGCCGCTCCCCAGTGCTAGCATCATTGCCTCAGCTCTACCTCAGATCATCAGGCTTTAGATTCTCATAGGAGCACTGGTCGGTCCCTAGTGCCAAAAAAGGTCGGGACCACTGCTAGAGTATTCATGGGGATCAGTCTCTGCTTGAATATTTCTGTGACAGAGCCCATGGTTTTTCCAGGCACCCCATTTCACACCCAGCTGTTAGTTTACATATGGTTGGTACTCAGTAAGTGTTGGTTGGAAGAAATGATGTTGAGCAACATATCCTCCACTGACACTTATTATCCTCTGCAGAATAATGACAACAAAAAATCTATCCTCTCTTCTACTCAAGGGTTCTTAAATATTCAGAATAGTGGCTTTTTGCCTTCCTAGCACCTACTAATCTCCAGGCATTCAGCAGTTTTATTTCAAACCCCTCATATAATAGAGAATCTAAGCATAATAGAGACAACCTATTGTGATCGTCCCTCTCTGTTTTCTAACTTTTTTTAATGACCTCTCTTAAAGTAGCTACAGGCTTCTAGTCTAGATTATGTTATAATCAATGCTAAATTAGGCAGTGAGAACTTTACATCTCTCATCTGGTCACTATATTTCTATTAATGTACCCTAGACCAGTATTTACTTTTTTGAGTTATCACAACACACTCATGTTGGAGGTAGGGTCAGCTGAAACCACTGACTTCCAGCACTGGGTCCTCCCAAGTTTGAGAAGCACACATTCTAGACAAGTTGCTTCTGGCAATATGGAGTTGGAGAGGAAAACTTTCAGGGAAGAGTGGCTGGAACATTGTTAGAAGCTCTCTTCAGCTTTGTCATTACCCTCTTGATAAGGACTAAAACAAAGAAAGGAAATAAACTCAAATCACAGAACCAATCAGGCACAGTCCATGCTTGAGCAATTCCATGGAACTCTTGGATTTTATGCACCTACTACATGTAGGTGATTAAATCCCTCAGGCAAGACTGGTCACAAAAGACACATTTGTCCTTTCATAGTTTGAACTTTCCATTTAAATAACCTCACACTTTCGCCAAGTCCTTTTAAGCCTGAACAGTGAAATTTGGATTAAGATTGACTGTCAGTCATTTAACATATCAGAGGAGTCACAAGTTACCTAGCTAAGCCCTGAATTGGCTGGTGGCCTTTTCAAACATAGCAAATACCACAAATTAATTAGACTTTAAAAAATTCCCCAGATCTGCACCATTCATCCCCCTTTTAAGGAAAATAAAATTGCTAATACTGGGAATTACCCTAGAGGGGCAAGTACCACTTGAGAGGCAAGTGTTGCTCCGGGATGTACGATTCACACACACCTAAGGTGATGAAACATGCAGTGGAGATAAAAACAGGGGAAGAAAGTTTTGAGCCCCAAGTTGTTAGGGGCAAGGATGGAAGCATTTTCAGAGTAGGTCTTATGAGTTCTCCAAAATCCATCTCTCCCCACCCAGCAGTCAGCCTGTCAGCGATGCGACGTTCCATTAAGTTTATCGATATTGGATTGTGAGGATGCAGCTGTTCAGGTCAAAATCTAAAATTGTACCCGCCTTCTCTCCACACTCACACGCCCCGTTCTACTTTTTTGTATTCTGTGTACCTTTCACTCTCCCCGCTTCCCCCACCTCCTTCCCCATTGCCTTAAGAAGATCCTTCCCCTCGACGGGCCGCTGGGACCCGGCAGCCTCAGCCCCGCGCGGGATTTCGCCCTTACTTTGTTCCGGTGCCGGTAAGAGGTGGGAGGAGCTGCATCAGGCTGGCGCAGATTGACCGGCCCTTGCAGGGGGCTCGGACCAGTAACCTGCGGAGTGCAGGTGGAGGACCACACCCTCCTCCCGTCGCTATAGAAACTATTTCCGCCCTTTTTGTGACTCCGGAGCTGAAGACTTAAAGCTCTAGTCCGGTCCGAAACCACCCTACACATGGACCTGAAAAAAAACCCCAACATCTCTTTTCCTCCTTTCTTTTTCTTGCCCGAGTTCTTTCAAGTTTGGGACAAGAACTGAAGAACTTCCAGAGGACAGAGATTAGAGATGACCAAACAGACTAGACTCCCGAAATTATCCCTCCCCTCTCACTCTTCAAAGTTTGTGGTTACTGGAAGCTCATAGCAAAAGTTCTGGATATAACGTATTCATCAGATGAACACTTTTTGAGCACTTACTCTGCACCAGGTTTTAAAAGCAGGACAATTAAGGAAAGTTATATTTGAATGATGGTAGTGTGGCCTGGAGGAACACAAAGTGGTCCATGGAGGTAACAGACATCCAACTAAAAGATTTTGGAAAGAGCCGAGTTTGAGTTTTCAAGGACAAGTAGGAGTTAGCAATGTAAAGAGGGAAAATATGAGCCAGTCTGAAGGCCCAGGGCCACGGGATGTATTGAACCATGGATGTCTGCACTGTTTGGTGCAGCAGGAGTCAGCCACATTCAAAATGTCTCATGAACTAAATGAGACAAGGTATGAGTGTTTAGATTTTAAGCAGAGGGGTATTCGGGCTTAGATTTTATTTTAGAAAACTCCTTCTGGCAATAATGGTAGAGAAGGCAGGCCAGAGTACATTAAGAATCAAGGCAAAGATGCCTGTTAGAAGTAGTAAGTGATGATGTTTCAGAGTAAGGAACAGCAAGCTTTAAACAACTGAGAAAATGGAATAGAGCTTGGTGACTAGATGTGAAGGGTTATGTCTTAGGCACCCAACTTTGTGGTAGTGCCATTTACTAACAGAAAATATAGGAGGGAAAACATTGGGGGTAGGGGAAGATGTTACTGATTTAGTGATGACTCACTGAGTTATCAATGGACCAGGCAAGAGGTCTTGTGCAGAGCAAGGTCTGGGCTAAAGATCCTGCCTTGGCAGTCACTGTCACATAAGTGACCACTAGAGCTTGAACTAAACTTTTTTTTTTTTTTTTTTTTTTAAGGTTGGGGGAGGAGAATGAAATCATAGAATATAACACTATGGTGGGAAGAAGGGTATAGATGACACAAAAGATTAGAAAGCTGCAAAATAATGGAAAGTAAAGGTGCAAAATAATGAAGAGTAGGCAGGGAGATGGGGAGAAAATTACAGAATACTGTCATGTGAGCCTAGGAAATAAAATACATTGAGTATGATGAATAGGGTATATTAGATTAGGTGAGAAAAACATACTGCATTTGGCAACAAGAAGGTCATTAGTGCTTTCTATCAGGCCAATCTTAACAAATTTGATGGTAATATTCAGTAGAAACTATGAAATGGAGAAAACAGGTTCATCAAGCCAGTGCCAAATGATTAATCAATGAAATCAGTAACTAATACAGGGTAGGCTCTTAATAAATGTTTAATGTTGAACTGCAACACGTAGAGTATGTTTTAGAAAGGGGGTGGGGTTGGGTAGGTGAGGTAGTATACAACAGTATAAAAATATACACTAGAAAAGAAAAGAATGTACAATGGCAATAAGCAAATGCTCACTTTAATCATAATTCTAAATTACTTGTTTTCACATTAACATAGATGTTTCCATAAACCAAGAAACACTGAGCTAAGTATTATACATTTTTTAATAGTTAACATGATTTGAAGAATTCTTATTAAAAGTGATCAGGAGCGGGTTGAAATTCTCATCATAAATACAAGGTATCTATTATTATTTTTATTCACAACAAAGTTTCCTGATCTAAGTTTTTAGACCTAAGTTTCCCGAATAGCTATATTATCTAATACCAAAACAGAGATGACTAGATACTTGACAACCACCCTCTAAAGCAATGACTTACATAAAGTGATTACTTTAACAGCGCCCCCCCCCCCATATTTACAACAAAAGGCTAATATTTTTTTGCCAGGCATTCATTTTATCATGAAATTTAGACAGCCAGAGACAGATGGATATAATGGTATTAAGAAAAAGAGCATATCAAAACTTCTTCATTTTTATTAAAGATTTTTGACAATAAGGGCTTCATAAAATGTCAAGAAATTCTATTTGCTATACAATAACCATCTATGTCTAAGTAGGAGACATATGCAACTGTTTTAATGTGTAAAATAATTCTGAATTCTTACTGTAAAAATATTTGGCTAAAATACGAAACATATTTGCAATAAAACTGATAATGTAGCTTAAGTAATGTACCAGGTTTCAGAAATGTCTGGGGTTGGGGGAAAGGGAATGTTTCCTTTTGCCAGATAAACTGTGAACTAAGCTAAGGTGCTGTTAACCAGACAAAGCTAGAAAGAAAGCTCATGTTACTAGAAAAGAACAGCATGTCACATGGACTTTCTCTGTGTCAAACTGACAACCACTTAATGACAATGACTTATTATACATAAGGAAAATAGAATATACTTTTCAAAAAGAAATGACATTATAAGATAATTCATACAAATAAACTTCTTATTGAAATATTGAACAGCTTTCCAGAGAACATAATCACAAAAGGGTAGAAATTAATTTGCTTGACACTAAAGAATTCCTTTATAGTACAATACTCTCCTTAAATGTAAACACAAATCAAATATAAACACACTTGTAAAACTGTGACTCTGTTAATCAAACATTTCTTTACTACCACACTCAGCTACTAGCGGCATTTGGATGCAAAGGTTTAACTCGTGCTAATCTGGACAAGCCAAGGCGGAGACTCTGATTTGGGGACTTAACAGACACCCCTGCCAGTGGGTTGCTGCTGTTGCTGCTACTTCCAGATACCGCTGAAAGAAAACATATCACTTGATGATGATAGTGTCAGAAATCTCTTAAAAAAATAAATGTATAAAACAAAAGCAAAAAACATAGCTAAACATTATTCTGCTATACAGGTTCTATCAAGTTATCAACAAAAACAAAAGAATGAAAAGTACTAAAGAGCAGAAAAATTATAGTATCGCCTACTTTCAAACATGCCTAAAGGGCAAGGAAATGATATACCAAAAGCTTTAAGCGTGAAAGCTGAAGCAGTTTAAGTTGGGAGTGAATAACACTGGTTGTAAAGGCATAAAGAAATAAATGCAATTATAATTTCTAAAGTCGTAGAAAAATCTAATGCTTTTTAAAATCCTGAAATTTTTATAAGTATTCCTTTGAAAGAATCTATTTTTTCAAATACTAAGTAACTTTAAACATGACAAATGCCATTTTTATTTATTTATACTGGTTTCATTATGCTAGCACTCCAATGTAGCAACTATTTCCATCAAGTATTAAATTTAAACTTTATCCACGTAAGTGTTCATGGCAGATCATGACTAAAGTCATAATAAGTACAACTATGTGTACTTTTTTCAAATGAAAATTTATAAACATTTCCATGTTTCTAACCATCTGACTTATTATTCTCAATTGCATGCATGTGCTGTATATCAAATTCTTTCACAAACTTTTGGGCTGTTTCTAGTTTCTCACCGTTTTTCTATAAATAGTTATAAAAATCTAATCACTTATTACTTTTTCTTCTTTTGAATTCTTTTTTTGGGAATAAGTTCCCAAGACTAGCTCTTAGGCCAAAGGACAGATTTATTTTTATGGCCCTTGTCCTATAAAAGGATTATAAGTTTATAGTAAATAATTATACCCCACAACCCAGAGTGGACTGGATTATATTGTTTTATTATTTTCTAGTTTGAGAGGTATAAAAAAGTATTTTATTATTTTAATTTATATTTCCTCAATTAACATTGAGACTGAAATTCTCTTTGAATTCATTTCTCATTGTATTTCTTGGGGCATTAGTACGTTTATGTCTGTGGCTCATTTTCCCATTGGGGTGTTGGTGGTCTTCTCAGATTTGTAAAAACAGGTAAATAAGTAACTGGCAACTCGAGGGTCAAATCTAGCTCTCAAAAATACTGTTTGGTCCACATGGTATAAAAAAATGTCAACTTTTAAAAACTAGGAGATTTCATTAAAATCTAGATGTCTGGCTTCTCTTGAAACAAAAGTCAGATCTGGAAATACCAGGTCCATCATCCGCATGTAAACAATTTGATGGAGCTGAGTGACAGCTGTTTCCTTCCAAAGAGGCATGAGCTCTAAGTCCAACAATCGCTGGTCACTCGAGTTTAGTACATGGGCCCAATTTCCTCATACACTTCACTTGCTCTACCCTTTCACATAATAAATCTATAAGCACTCTGTGCTTTATGATATTAACTCTTGATCCATCATTCCATTATTTCCTTTTTATTTTTATTTTATTTTTTTATTATGCTACCTTTAAATTTCTATAGTCATTATATCATTTCTTTTAAATTTCTATTGTTGGGGAATCACTAATTATTCTCAGAAAAAATATGCTAAGGATTATCCTTCAAACCGTAAAGCATCATTATTTCAGTAACTAGTCTTCCTCCTTACCTTCTCCAAAAAACTATTAAGTCCTCATTAAAATTCTAGAATTTTTTTTTAGTCAGGAAAAGACTTTAAAGATTATATAGTGCCTAATATCTGAGATGATGAAATGAAGATTTAGAAATTAAGTAATCCGGCAGTCTCAGGCTAAACCTGTCTCTTAATACCTAGTATGACTAGGGCAGTGACCACTGTGGACCAATCAAGAAATGTCATTGAAAAGAAGTAAACCTAAGTAGACTTGGATTTACTTAGAAGAAACAAATGAAGAAACATACCAGAGGAGAAAACTAGATAAGAGAGGCTCTAAGAATATATACACTGTGTTTAAGGAACAACAACAAAAAAGGTATCAATTTCATTGGAGTAGAGAATTCATGTGGTTGGATAAGGGAAAGGTGAAACAGGACTAGCTAGGAAGTCACCAATAGTTTGAGTATAAAATGAACAGGGCCTGGATTTGGGTTTTAATAATGTCAAGAAAGGTGAAGGTCAAAGAATTCTTGGAGCATCAGTGGTGCTTGGCTGTGGAACAAAAGAAAACAGAAAGAAGTCAAGTTTGCATGGGCTGGAGGGTGAGTTTGCTAGGGCACGTGTTAAATGCTGGAATTCCCAAGTACGGGCCCCGATGCTTCAGTCAGACTGTGGGGGTCAAGCAGGTTTTCAGCAAACCAATTTGTTGCCAAAAATATATGTCAGGAACTTTAAATGTTAATACTCTTTAACACTGTAATTCTATTAGGAATTTATCCTAAGAAATATTCAGGGATGTACCCACGGATTTCTAGAATAAGAATGTCTATGCTTATTGCAACCTTATTTATAACACTGAAAAAATACTAAACAATCAGGATGCTCAACATGAGGGAGTGAGAAATAATGAACCAATGTAAAACCTTGGTTTTGAAGAAATTGTAATAATATGTATAACATTTACAGCTAGAAAAACAATCTACAGTGGTAATTTTCTAAGTGGTAATTTTCCTTCCCTTGATCAATAAATATATCATACCTGGTGGGACCCACTTAGGTCTCCTGCTTTCAGTTGAAGGACTGCGTATTTGTACTGGTTTCCTAGTGGCCTCTGAAGAATGAGAAACCTTTTTCGGTGAGGGCTGAGATTCTGATTTGACAGCAGCTGGAGCAGAGTCTACTGAAGTCATTTATTTGAAAAAGATTTATAAAAAAGTTTGTCAAGAGGAAGATTAAGTCTGGTATGTATGTGCAAAAATTATAGTTACGTAATCTTATAAAAATTAAAAAGGCAGTATTACTTTGAAAAACTCTTCTTAATCGACATTTATTAAGAACCCATTAGCCATCGTTTATAAGTATTTATACGATAGGTGCTATAGTAAGCATATCATATACATTACCTTTAACTCTTAGAGCAACTCTGACACAAATATTACTGTCTCCGTTGTCAGATAAGGAAACAGAGAAGTTAATCAATCTGCCTACAGTTTGACAGCTAGTAAATATTAGAGCCAGGATTAGGAACCAGGTCTGATTCCAAAGTTCATACTTCTAAACATTACAACAGTGTCTCATCAATATATGTCAATGAGACAATATATTAGACTCCAGGGTTACAACGAGTATATAATTCATGGATCCTGCTCCTAAGGAATTCCTATGGACCATACGAGGGAACCTATAATCTGTGTATATATTTGCACAGATTTAGAAGTCACAGGAGGTGGGTGAGGATAATTTGAGCCAAATCAAGGCTAGAAGGTAAAGATAACTTAGAGGAAGTTTTTCCAGGCAGAAGGAGTACAGCATGCAAAGCTGGATGATGTAGCAAGTTCCATAACCAACTACTGTTCAGTATGGCTGGAGCAAGAATGGCAAGGGTGAGAAAGGTAAGAAATAAAGACAGGGAAGATCACTGATGAATAGCTTTACATACCAGTGAAGGAATCATGTATTCATTTTTTTGGGGAGCACTTGCATTTTGAAAACTAACATCTTTCTGGTGGCAGCGTATGGCAACTAGACTACTGAGAAGGCTCTTATGGTGAGAGGTGATAGAGCCTGAACTAAGGGGGAGAATGGAGGAAAGAAACAGCAGACTAGATAACTTTTAGTAATTAGATGTGGGGAGGTGGTGATGGAGATGAAATAATCATGACTTGCAAGTTCTTGTCATGGGCTCACTGCTTGATGGTGCCATTAAACCAGAAAATAAATACAAGAATGGGAGTAGGTGTCTTTTTTTTTCTTGAGGCGGGGAGGAGAGGTAGAATATAAATTCACTTTCAGATAACGCTTGCTTTGAGTACGATACCTAAGGGGCATCTAAATGCATATGAATATGAACATTTTCACTACATACTTTTCTTAATGTTAACATTTATATTCCCTAGATCAGCACTGTCCAACAGCTTTTCTGAGATGATAGAAATGTTCTATTTTGTGCTGTGCAATTCAGTAGCCACTAGCCACATATTGTTATTGAGCACTTGAAAAGTAGTTAGCTAAATCAAAGAATTGACCATTATATTTTATTTAATTTTAATGAACTTAAGTGTAATATAGCTACATGTGGTGAGTGGCTACCACATTGGACAGCTTGAAATCTCTTCTTTCAAGGGAAAAATTATCACATGTACTAGATGAAAGACTCTCATAGGCTATTCAATACATTATTAGTGGAACAAGAAATATCCATCTTTCATAATTTTTAATCTCATTATTTAGGAGTTAAATTTTACTTCTAATATGATATAGTAAACTTCTTTGTGAAGCAACTTGCTCCAAGGTATATAAAAACTTTATATGGTAAATTCCAACTTGGAAACTGAAAGTTTTAGTTTTTAGTGTATTTTGGGGAGGGAAGCATAAACAAACATCTAAAGAAAATATAAAACATATTCATATAGTTAATGACTTGCATATCACAGTTTGTGGTAGGCAGAATGACCCCTCAAAAACATCAATATCCCCATTCCCAGAGTATGTGCATAGCAAAGAGACTTAGCAGATGTCATTAAGTTAAGGCTCTTGAGATGGGGAGATTATCCTGAATTATCCAGATTGGCCTAATACACATAAGGGTCCTTATAAGTGAAAGTGAGAGGCAGGGGAGCGAGAGCAACTCCCACCGTTAGTAAAGGAGTCTGAATAACAATATTTTAGTTTCAAATAGTGTATATATTAAACTAAGATATAAAAATATTTATCAATAAATAAAACAAATCAGATTAATGAAAGTTATGTTATAATAAACTATCGCATATTATGAACTCAAAAACATCCTAACTTCTTTTACAAAAGAAACAGGTATTCCATGTTCAAGTTGTCACAAATTCCAAAAGTTTTATCGTAAAAATGGTTTCTAATGGAAGTTGTTTTGAAAAAACCAAAGGGCCCTAAACTTGTAGTAAAACAGTTCTCAAGTCAAAGAGTAAGGCAAGCATGAAAGCAAGAAATTAAAATCATAGAAAGTTCCCCGTTTAATTGCCCGGAGAAAATGTGGTCCAGTGGATAGAATTTAGGCTCTGAATGGATAAACACGGGTGCAAATTTTAGCCACTTACTTATTAATTGTAAGAATTCTAACAATTAACCTCTCTGAGCCTTGATTTTCTCATTGTAAAATACAGGTGATAATAGCTATCTAGAGGGTATCTGTCAGTGGTAATACATAGGAAGTGCTAGAAAGAAGTGGAGCTCAGTACACTTGTCTGATGTTTTCCACCCCACTCTGCTTTCTTCTATGTACTTTAATTAGAAAAGAATGCTGGCCAACTGTTAAGGAGAACAAAGGTAAAGACAAGAAATACCCATTAAATAAATCAAATACATTTCCTTTATAAAGTTAAGTGTTTTGTACTAAGCTTACCCAAAGCATTACATTTGGATTTAGATTTCTTCTCTTTCTTTTCAACTGAGGATTTAACCTTCACTTCTTTCTTTCTAATTTCTTTAACTTTACTTTTTCTCATAGTGAAGTCTTCATCATCATCTTCACTCTCACTAAAATCAGAATCATCTTCAGAATCTTCACCTAAAACAGCAGATTACATACTTTATCTCTGTTGTAAAAACTGAGGCATCTACTTCCTTGACTTTACCCACAGCTTTGGCACCAGATTTTGTGCACCTTTGTGCTAAGCCATTTCCAGTGGCAAAACACCGCACAGTTGCCTGGGTTTGAATCCTGGCCCCTCCACTTACACATTGTGTGACCTCAGACAGGTCACTCGCTAACTGCACTGTGCCTCAGTTTCCTATGTATAAAATGGAGATAACCATAAAACCTACATCATAGGGTTGTTGTGTGGATTAAACTGGTTAATACAGGTAAAGCATTTAGAATAGCATTTGACATACAGCAAGCAAAATACAATTGTTTGCTATTACTATTATCATTATCATTTTCTATCAGTAATCTTTACTTCCAATTTTACCAGTTTAACTCAGTAACTTTTGAAAAGAATGGTAAGGTATAAGGTTAGCTACTCTTTCAAAATGAGAATCTTGATGGTAATAATAACAGTACACTTTCCCTTAATCACCTAAACTTCAACATTCTAGAATAGAAACACATTGGGAATTGAGTAGAGACTAACTATACCACAACAATTTTAACAGATAATCCTATATACGATTTCATTTGGAACACATATCTAATTTCCCACAAACTCTTTTCTGTACTGCATGAGACAATATAAGCCAGGGATTTAATATGTTAAGGAAGCACAGATACTCTGGAAAAAAGTATAGAGGATATCTGATAGTTAAGCAGCATATGGTTATTGAAGAAGATGTAGACTATACAAAAAATGTATTAAGGAAAAAAAAGTCCACTCTCTAATTTCACCACCCAGAGATAACAACTCTTATGTCCACCATAAATAATATCTACCTATCTATATGAAATATATTTTATATAAAAATATGAAATATTTCAAACATATTTCAATAGTCAATAATAAACTATTCAACAATCATCAATATTTTGGTGGATTTGTTTCATCTATCTCTTTTTTCTTTTCTCTTCTCTTTCCTTCTTGGAGTATATTAAAATAAATCCAAGGCTTCATATCATTATACTCTTATATGCTTTAGAATGCATCTCTAAAAAACATAGATCTTTTTTTAAACAAAATAATGTCATTATGATATCTAATGATGTCAACAATAATTTCTTGGTATCATCTTCTACCTAGTCCAATCAATGACTTTTAATATAGAACAATATTCTCTCCTTTTCCCCTTGCCTTTGACTTGTTGAAATAATCACATCAGTTGTCCAATAAAAAGTTCCAGATTCTGAATTTGTCTGTTTACTTCCTCATGGTGTCACTTAATTTATTCTTGCATATTCTGTGAGCTGGAATTTTCTCAAGACTCAATTAGAATCAGGCTCACCTTATTATTATTATTTTTTTTGGCAAGAATACACTTCATAGGTGATGCTCTTTACTTCGTATTATATCATATCAGAAAGCACATAACGTATGGTTGTCCCACTCTTTGTTGGTTCAACAGACACCAGCCTGAATTCTCCATAGTAAAGATCCTCATCAGCCTTCCATTGATGCTCTTTGCCTAATTAATGATGATCATTATGAACTTTAAATTGCAAATTTCCTTTTTCTGTCATTCTTTCCACACAAATAAAATTTTTAAAAAAGATAAGAGTAATCAATCTACATATTCACATAATGATTACTGTGTTATATAGAATTAGCCATATAAGATCATCAGATCACATAAAGGCGGTTATGAATAGCACCTTGCAAAATCAAGTAATTATTTCTAGAATCCCAAGAGGATCTAGGTTCAGGGAATGGCAAGTAGTGGAGAAGTTTCTCCAAAATTTCAGAATAGAAAATCTAGGAAGACAAAACTTCCTACATATCTAACAGTTCTAGTATTGCATGTGTTCTTTTCTTGGCTTGAGAAGATAAATGGTAGCAGCTGGGTATAATAAATGCATTCTTTCCTGCTTTTAATGTTTTCTATATCCTAAATCACTGTTCAACAGTACAGAACTTAAAAATCTATTCTCTCAAAACTATGGCTCACATTTCAGCTCAAAAATATTTGTTTACACAGAATTGAATAAGAAAAAAACTTGGAACCAAGAAATTTACTTTTTAAAATAATTATTTTCTTAAATTTTTTTTAACTGTGGTATAAAAAACCATGTAACATAAAATGTACTGTCTTAGCCATTTTTAAGCGTACAGATCAGTAGTGTTAAGTATGTACATTTGAATTGTTGTGCAACAGACCTCCAAAACTTTTACATGGGACAAAACAGAGATCCCATATCCATTGAACAAAAACTCCCCACTCCTCCTCCCCCAATCTCTGCTAACCAACTTTCTACTTTCTGTTTCTATGAATTCAACTATTTTATATACCTTAAGTAAGTGGAATCACACGGCATTGCCTTTGTGACTGGCTGAGTTCACTTAACAAGTCTTCAAGGTTCATCCAAGGTGTGGCATGTGACAGGACTTCCTTCCTTTTTAAGGTTGAATAATATTCCATTGTATGTATATACGCATTTTGTTTATCCATTCATCTGTCCATGGATATCTGGGCTGCTTCCACCTCTGGGCTATTGTTAATAATGCTGCTATGAACATGGGTATGCAAATATCTGACACCCTGCTTTCAATTCTTTTGGATAGACATCCAGAAGTGGGAACGCTGGATCACATTGTAGTTCATTTTTTGAATAGCTGTCATACTATTTTCCATAGCAGTTGCATCATTTTACACCAACAGCGATTAGGATCCTAATTTCTCCACATCCTCACCAACACTTGTTATTTTCTATTTTTTGACATCTTAATGGGTGTGAAATATCTCATTGTCATTTGGATTTGTATTTCTCTAATGATTAGTGATATTGAGCATCTTTCCATGTGCTTTTTTTGGCCATTTGTGTATCATCTTTGGAGAAATGTCTATTCAAGTCCTTGACTGTTTCCTTTTAAGAGCCAAGGGGTGATTTTAAAGTCACTATCCAAGTCATGATTTCCATAAAACTTACTATTATAAAATGGTTTAAGAGAGAAGTTAGAATGCAAATAACACAATCTTATTGTTTTTAAATATCTATCATATCTCTGGAAACATAACCCATGAATTCCATAAACCCAACAAACGAAGCAAGTGATTTCACTTCCACATATGTAACAAACGTTTTGATGCTTGTTCTGTTATGCTTCTTGAAGGTATTTTCTTTCATTGGTTCCTACTTTTTGATGCTCCATTTATATTAGTATTTCTCAAAGTAATATCATACACCACTTCCCTTGGGATCACAGGGGTCACGTGGAGGAACAGGTATTGGTTAAAAAGGCAGAGCCTGGGCTCTGCTCTGCCTTCCTCTCCTTCATAGCTCTTCTACGATGGCACTTGACACATTATGGGCAGCAGGACCTCAAATAACATCATTTTATTCAATGCTGTTTCATTATAACAAAGATGAGATGCTACAGGAACTTAACTCTTGTTTATCAATTAGCCTATGATAAAATTGGTTTCATTATACGTCATTTCACTTAAAGTTGCAGAACCCATTGACAATGTTAAGGGAGAAGTTAACCGTATTTGATTATTGTCCGTGTCCCCTCACTAAAATTTAAGCTTCTTAAGGGAACTCTGTTCTGTTCACTGCTGTATTACTAGTATCTAGAATATAGTGCACATAACAGGCACTCAAATATTTATGGAATAAATGTTGATGAAAAAAATGTGTTATTGTTTGATGCACTGTCAAGGTCACTATGCTTCCCATTTGCCTGAATTTCTGAATGGGTCTGAAAACAACTGTCATAATAAAACTGAGTTTTCAAATCACTTCTACCAAAAATATTTCATGAATATCTACTACTTACAGAAAAAGTCTACACTTCTTGGAATGAGTCCGAAACCCTTCATGATTTAGTGCCAGCCTGCTACAACGTTCTTCCCTGCAAGCCTCACTGCACTCTCATTTGGGTACTTATCTATCCCATTATTTATGCCTATTAGTCAGAAATGCTACTTTACCCCTTTTGTTTGCCTAAATGCTACTCATTTTTCAAGGCATGGCTTAAAGGTCACTTCCAGATAATGTTTTCTCCCCAAATACCACAGTTGAATTTAACTGTCTTATGTGTTCCTCAGATTTGCATACACCAAACATTTAGCACACTGCTTTGCATACATTAATGGTCTCTAAGAACATTTTACTGACTGTCCATAGAATTACTTTTGAGGTAGGATATAACTTACCCGTTGCAAAGTCTGGTTCAGAATCATTAGCACTATCGCCATCACTGCCTTCCAAAATTTTCCTCTGTTGTACCACAGCTTGAGATGCTGCTTTTCTTCTCCCCTGAGCACCATGAAAATCATCTTCCTCAGTAATCTTATCCAAATCTTCAGGGGAAGCACAGAAATCAATAGAAAACTTTTGTGACAGGTAATATTTCAAGAACTGGAAGTAGACTCCTTTTACATAGGTTGTTTTTGTTTGTCCAGCTTGATCCCATCCCTACCTCTAGTGATAAGACAATATAGCCCAATCTGGGCCAATCATAATGAGTTTCCTGGCAACAGAGTCTGGTTTAAGGATAAGGCCAAGACTCAAAATGAGAGTGTCTTTCCCCAAGAATTTTCAAACTGGAAATGTGAAAATACAGCCCCTTTCTTCAGTGGTCAACTGTTGTGGATTAGAAGCCATGTGGATTAGAAGCCAAGGGAATAAACTGAATCTACAGTAAAAGAAAACTAAAACAGAAAGAAATAAAGGAGATAGATGAAGGGAACCTTGAGAAATTTAAAGACCTTGGTTCTAGCTAGTTTCAGGAATTCAAATAAGTTAGAAAAATAGCATTACTGAAATAAATAAATACAATTATTACTATAAAAAACTTACCTAAATAATCACTGGCTACACTGCAATTGGAGATATGGGGAGACTTATCTATTGTTTCTGCTTCACTAGTGTCATGTTTTTCAGCGCCTAAATTTAAAAAAGAGGTAAGAAGAAACAGATGTACCTTAATCAACCAACGTCTAGAAGTAGGAAGATTAGTGGTAAAATATAATAGCATCCAGATACAGATAAATGACCCGAACTCAAACTAGCACAATGAGTTTAATTGGAGAGGGTAGCATACTATTAGGAGTTTGGGCTCTGAGTTAAAGTTAATCAGACTTAAGTTCAAATTCAGGTTCTACTACTTAAAATGGGTATATGAACATGGGAAAGTTGCTTATTCTCTCTAAGACTTAATTTCCTCATCTATTATGGAGATAAAAATAGTGTGGGGATTAAATGGGGTTATCGTGGAGAATTAAATATCAACCACATGTGGAAATTGCTTATATTTGGGCCCCAGCACATAGGAAACAGTCAATAAATATGAACTATTATTTCTGCGTAGGGAGAGCCATCTTTTTACTAGCATAAAGACTCTTCAATCATTACAATAACCTTAAAATAACCTAAAGTATTTTAAGAGGACTTTAAGTCATGATAACTGGTACTGTTAAATCCCAGTGCTACAAAGTACATTATTCTATAAGAAGCAGTACTTCTAAAGAAATCCTACTCTATATTCTACAATCTCATATAGGAGATAAATTTGTTTTTCTCAATTTTAGATATATGAAAATACATTTTTCTAAGTTTCTTTGATTCCTTATTACTAAAAGGCTCCCTAATCAACACTGTTCTCATTTATTTTCAAATAGGAGGCAATACTGATTTAAACATCTATACCCCTAAATAAGCTAATGGGCTAAAAACACCCTCCAACATTAAGGAAGTTAAGCCAAAACAATTTAATCCAAAAATCATTTTAGAGTTTGAATGTCTTTTCCAGAAATAATTTCTGCCTTTCCAGAATATCAATATTGACATCTGCTGCAGTTGCCAGAAAAATCAAAGGAGAAAAATCTAGAAAAATCCAGAAACCATGGATCCCTTAATTCTACTGAGTTTGCTAACCAAATTACTACCTTTAATCTTTGTAAATAATAAAAATTGCCATCATTAGGTCATGTTTAGCTAATTTGAATTTTGAAAGAGGTGGATTATTAGGACTGTATAGGTCATTTCAGTTGATTAAGAAATAAAATTTTCACTGTATACAAAGATGTAATTTGAACATCTAAGTTCAGAGTCCTGGTACTCAAGTTCACTTTGAATGTTAAGCAGATGTATATGTGTGTGTGCATATATATATGTATGTATGAGATTTATGCAGCAGAATAAACAATTAAATCCAATTGTACCCTCTGCAACTTGCACTATTTATAGTACAAAGAACTAAAATTTTATTCTTTCCTCTGTGAATGCTCATCCAAAGAAATGATTACAAAAGCAATAATATTATAAATATATAGAAAATAGTTACTTTTATCTTGAGACTCTTCCACATCAATGGTGACTGTTGGAAGTTCCTTCATTGATAATGCTAGCGCGAATTCTAAGCCTCTCTGGTAGAGCTTATCATCTAAAGCCATCCTAGAGTAGACACACAAATAATAAGTTTTTTAAATTATCAACCTCAATTAAACAGAAAAATTTGAGATTTTCCTGAATTACTATTTAAGAGTTGCTAGCCTCACAAAAACGTTTTTAAACAATAATCATGATCATAATTGACCTTTAAGGATAAGACTTCTAAAATGTATCAATGTCATGTTTTAATCTAGCATAAGAGATTTGAAACAGGAGCGGCAGGTGCTGTTGCACTTACTCTTTCTTGTGATGTCTGTCCTTACTATCAGTTCTACTCAGGTGGGAAGCACTTGCTCGACCTAGAATAAAGACTCGGTTCAAACCTCACTTCCACTTAGAAATCTTCCTTGATCTCACCCATACCTCTCAGCTATTATAGGTCTTATATATGCATATTTTTACATGTGTTCCTCCTAATCTAGACTTTAACAAATATTTCACCAAATACTTAACTGTGTATGAGGCACTGTACTAGACAGGATACAAATATACCAGCAAGGACTCTGCATTTAATAAGGACGGTAGGGAAACAGGACATATTAATAATTATCCCATATAGGCAGATTATTATGTCTTCTATTTAAGGTGGTTAAAAGTGCTGTGGTGTGTGAGGAAGAGAAATTAAAAACAGATAAGGAAAGGTTGCACAAAGGAAGAAACAGTGAGATACACCTTGGAGGATTTATTATTTTTTTAATAACAATTTTGATGAGACAGAATTCACACAACATAAAATTCATCCTTTTAAAGTGTACAATTTATCAGGTTTTAGTACATCCACAGAGTTGTGAAACCATCACCATTATCTAATTTCATAACATTTTCATCATGAAAAAAATCCTGTATCCATTAACATTCACTTCTCATTACCCTTTCCCAGCATCTGCCAACCAATATCTACTTTCTGTTTCTATGTAATTGTCTATTGTGGACACTTTATATTAATGGAATCATACAATGTGTGGCCTTTTGTACCATTACTTTTTTCCATCAGTATAATGCTTTCAATGTTCATCCATGTTGTAGTATATATCAGTACTTTATTTTTTTATTGCTGAATAATATTCCACTCTATGGATATACCACATTAATCTTTTATCAGTTGATAAGACACTAGGATTGCTTTCATTTTTTGACTATTATTAATAATGCTGCCACCTTCATGTACAGGTTTTTGTGCGGGCATATTTTAATTTCTCTTAGGTAAATGCCTAGGCTGAACCACATAACTCTGTGTTTAACATTTTGCGAAACTGCTACTCTGTCTTCCAATGGAGCTGCACTGGTTAACATTCCAAGCAATCATGTATGAGGGTTCCAGTTTCTCCACATCCTCCCTAACACTTGTTACTCTCTGTCGTTTTTGGTTATGGCCATCATAGTGCGTGTGAAGTATTACCTCACTGTGGTTTTGATTTGTCATCATTTCCCTGATGGCTAAGGATGTTCAAAATGTTTTATGTGCTTATTGGCCATCTGTACATCTTTTTTGGAGAAATGTCTACTTAAATCCTTTGCCCATTTTTTAAAATTGGGTTTAGCCTTTTTATTGTTGAATTTTAAGAGTTCTTTAAATATTCTGGATACAAGTCCAGAAACAAAATATATGATTTACAAACATTTGTTTGTTTCACTATATTTAAAATGTAGTCTGAGCTCAAAAATAGAAATAAAAAAAAAAGAGAGAAAGTAAAGAGAATAACATGGGCTAGGTTATTCTACGTTAATGAACTTTTCTCAAGCTTATAGCAGTAAACCATCACATGCTCCATGTTGCATTTGTTAATATTCCTCTTCTGCCCATCTCCTCTCTATGCTACAAGTTTTGGGCCTCTTGGGACTTCTTCCCTCACCCTCTCTCTCTCTCTTGGAACTAACTAATGGAATCCCAGAGTTAGTCTAGAAATTACAAAACTTCTCATTACTGGATAAATCTCAACAATGTAAAGAGAAAATAATTTTTGTCTGCAGAAAAACACATGGTTTTAAATTTTAGAAAACTGTCCTTACAAATGTAATTTTTAACAAAGTAGTCTTGTTAGACTTGAGGACTTCAGAGACAGGTATTGGGTCCTGTAAAAGTAAGTTATAACTCCAAAACTTTGTTAAGTATGATTGTCTTAATATTTAAATGGATATTTCTTTACATGTTTGTGAATGTCTTTTTTAAGTCAGAAAGTCAGAAGGGGATTAATGGAACATCCTTATTCTCCTACAGGCACTAAATAAAATAATACCTATGACTCTGCTCAAGTTCTAATTTAAACCAAGAGTTCGAATCTGTCTCTCTTTTAAATTAATACATCTAATATCATATATTTACTCTATGTCTTACCTCTTACCTTTTTTTAGGAGTTTTCTCTTGTAACGGGGTATCTTCTTTCTGGAGATTCTTCGATTTAGTTTTTGGTTTTTCTAGTTTTAACTCCTTTGGTGTTGTTTTGGATTTCTTATTTAAAGGTTCAGTTGCAGAAACAAAATCATCTATTTATGTATGAATTAAAAATAAAATATATGAAATTGCTTTTCCTAAATAAGAAATAAAATTATTTTTTTAGTAGTTGAAATTCATTACAGTGTGTGTTCAAGTTTTAAAGGTTAAGCAAGTTGCTTAATTTCCACAATTTAAAAAATACTGTTGGTATATTGTCTTTATTCTTGCTGTTTTTCAACATTGTTTTAATAGCCTTTATTAAAATATCAATCTATCAAAAATTAATTCACTAAAAAACTAATTTAGTTCTGTTGACACTCAGTATAAAATTGCTGCTGTATCTTTTAAACTCATATATGACACATGTATGCATACTTTCAGGGTACATGTAGTCTTAATCATATACTTTAGCATTTATTAATACATGTTGTCTCTTTTATGCTTCCTCATGTAGAAATATGACTGTCTTCACCTCTACTGCATAGTGTCTATAACACAATAGGCAATTTATAAATATTTGGTGACAGACTGATGACAGTGATAAAAAGCTACAAATTACATTCTACATTATTTTCTCCTAAGTCTTAGACACACTTAAGACTGTGCCCAAGGCGAAAAACAGATTCTTTCAAACCTCAGCTACTATTTGACTCAAAGAAAGCTCTGGTGGTCTTAGAAATACAAAACCTACTTCAAAGTAAATGTAATCTAACCCAATGTTTCTCAAGCTTTTTGACCGAAGTTCCCTTAATAACATGGAGACAAGTAAATATATAACCCAATGGGGTATAGTCTAAGCCTAACCTTCCGTCAAGATCTTGTTTTATTGTACAATTAATGGGGATTTCACATTATATTCTGTAACACATTTGTGTCTCAAAAAAACAGTGTGTTCCTTCTTCGGGGAAGGGATAGGGGGGAGACAAACCCCTCTTTGAGAAACATGGTCCTAGAGTCGTTTCATCCTAAAGAGCCATTTCACCTGGCCATATTTACATATCACTCACCTATATAATTCTTGTCAGTGTAATTATCAAAGTAATTATCTCAAATGCTTAGAAAATTAATTTTCAAGACCTACCTCATATGCAATTGGGTAATATGTTCAACATTTGAGCTATACATATGTGTCACATTTCAGAGGAAATAAATTTCCAAATCTTTAAAGCAAAAATAAGAATCTCTATTTACCATCGCTGTCGGAGTCCTCAAACTGTGAGTAATTGACTGGTTTCTTATGCCTATGACCAAGACAGAAATTTTTCATTTACACAAATGTCAATTTTCTCACATCCAATCCTTTTAAGGCTATTAATTGTCTTGAGTAAATAAAAATGTGTTTGGAGTCTCTTAAGAATACTTAAAACACAATTTGGATTTTACAGATTTAGCATTAGCTAAAATAGTTATTACCATACTTGATGTACCTGATAAGAAAAAAAATTAATTCAGATAACCCACAAAGTTAGAATAATTAATACAGTTAACACAATTCATATACTGTTTAATTGCTGTTGGGCATTTAAGTAAAAGTTCCTGTTGTATATACACTTTTGTTTTATATGTGCATTCTGTCCTCCTTATTAGATTATAAACTTCTTGACACTAAAAGCCATTTTCTTTTTTTAAAAATCTCACCACAATACTAAATAATGTTCTATATGCAATGGACACTTAAAAGATGTTGAATAATTCTGTACTTGCCACCTGAAATGAATCTTTATATTATTTTAGAAGAAAGTAATATTCAAAGAGAAAAAATAATTTCCCTCCTTGTTCCTCTAGGCACTAAATGAAATGGTATTCTAGTTTTCATTTCTGTCTTCTGCCAAATTCCCAAGTGTGACTAATCTGACAGTTGTTCTTTCAAGTAAAAATGGTTTTCTATGAAAATGAGGCTATCAACTCACAACTCAATCTCACAAGTGCTTTTCCTTAAGACAACCATTGCAGAAGGGCTCTGTACTTCTCGTTTTTTCATACAGAATATTAAAATGAAGTGTACTCTTGTAATTCTCCTACTCCTTGGAGCTGAAGAATTTGAGAGCTACATAGAATATAGAAACCTCTTTAGAAATTCTGAGATTGAATAATAGTAAAATAAAATCAAAACTTTTTTAAAAAGTATGCTCAACAGTTAAGCTATAATGATATAATTCTTATTGCTTCAAGCACATTCTTAAGTAAAACTTTCATTTTCTTTTTTTCTTTACTCTAAATGTGTAGCAGTAAAGAATACCATAACCACTCACACAATTCGGTGCCACCTGCCTTGATTCGTGCTAAGTTGCTAGCCATTTAACCACCACTGCAGTGAAAATGACCAAACAATGAAAGAAGCAAGTAATGTCTTATTATTATTATGAAGAGTTTTGAACTAATGGACCTCCTGAGAGGGTTTCAGAGACCTGTAGGGGTCTGCAAACCATATTTTGACAACTGCTATTCCAGAAAAAGGGATTATGTCTTTGCTCCTGGATGTTCAAGGCCCACTTCAAACTTAACATGTTCAAAAAGGAACTTTTGATCCCCCACACAGCTTGAACCTGTTTCTTTTCCTAGTCTTCCCCACCTTAGTTAACACAAAGATCATTCATTCAGTAGTTCAAGCCAAAAATATTGTGAAGTCATCCTTGATTCTTTTTTCCCCTTACCTTCACATCTACTTCATCAGCAAGTTCTGGCAGCAGTATCTCCAAAATATATTAGCAAGTTCTGTCAGCAGTGTCTCCAAAATATATCCCAAATTCACCTGTCCCATTCCATGTCCACTGATAATACCGTACTCCAAACCACTATCCACTGATATAATAGCCTCCTAACTGGTTTTCCTGCTCCCGTTCTGGTTACCCCATCTCTCATTCATTCTCCACCAGGAACCAGTGAACTGTATACAACCAAAATTAGATGTCTTAGAATAAAATCCAAACTCTTTTCTAAAATGTACAAGGCCCTCCCTGTTCTGGTCCCTGCCTATTTCTCTGACCTAATCCCCTACAATTCTCCCTACTGCTTGCTAATGCTACAGCTTTAGTGGCCTTCTTTCTGTTCCTCACACAAGGTCAAGCTCAAGGCCTTGGCTCTTGTTCTCTCTACCTGAATTGTCCCAGATTTTCATTGGCTGGGTCCTTATTGACATTCGTGCTTCAGCTCATGTATTATCTCCTCAGAGAGGCACATCCTAACTACTCTATTTAAACTAAGGCTTTCCTCCTTCTCTCTCTCACATCGTGATATTTTTGGCACCCTAACCTCACCCCTTGACTAGAATATAATAACCTCCTGCACCTAGTACAATAATGTATAGAAGTACGTCTATTCTATAAACGAATGGTTAACCTTAGGCCTCCAAAGCACTCAAGTTAAGCAGAGGAAGTTTCAAACAGTACAGTGGAAGTGCAGGGGTTCTGGAGCCAGGTGACTTAGGTTTGAGCACTATCCTGCCACTCTCTAACTTTGTGACTCAGGTAAATTGGCCTTTATGCCTAGGAGTTGAAGTAGATAAAACAGGGATACCTAAACTGGTATATCAAACAACTATAGTGATGAACAAATGAAATAGCACATAAACAGGAGCTCGGTGAAATGTAAAGCGCTGTTCGAACGCTACCATAACAAGGTCTTATTTGAATGGGGTGGGTAAAAGAAACACCAACAGCTGCGAAGGGAGGCAAAGAGAAGGAAAAATTTAGGTTGCTAGGATACTTCTGAGGAATGGGTGGTCCTCAGAGAGACAAGAGAGTTTCCCAGTAACCGTCCATCCCACTCCACCGTCGCTACTCTCTGTCCTACTGAGCCCTTTCCCCTCAATCGTGTGTAAGGTGAAGTTGTCTACAGCGTGTTCCTGATCTTTCTCCCCATCCCCGCCGGATGTCCTGAACTACTCACCTCACAGGCCGCACCATGGCTCCCTTCAAGGTTGAATACTTGCAGCTCTCAAGTTCTGGTTGGCAGCAGTGACGGTTTCAATTCCCGCCCAAAACCAGACACCGAAGTTCTCCACCCCCTGCCACCAGTCCTCCAATAATTACCAGCCATCCTTAGGAGTGCGCACGCGCGCTGAGAGGAGTTAATTTGTTCACGCCCTTAGCAAGACATTGCCCTTCCGCTTCCGGTCTGCCAGAGCCACGTTTGTAGTTCGCTGCTACACTTTCGGCGCGACACTGGTTTTATGCCGTCTCTGAAATACACAAAAACAGTAGAACTGTACCTTCTTAAACTTTTTAAATGATTAAGTTGAGTCAGGATAGAACAAGAGGCACTTACACCGAGGAATTTTCTACGGAGTGCCAGGAAAGAGGAGCAAGCGTGAGCGAATCTGCCGAAGCGGATCTGCTGGCTGTAAAAACAAGTACGCAAGTCAGCTGATGTTCCCTGAGCCTTGGCCTGTTGACAACGCCGAGTGTGCGGACCCTTCAGGACTTCGGAGCTAGGGGAGGTGAGCCTGCAGCCAAGAATGAGGACGCTCTTTTAGAATGAAACCCCCTTATGGAGCTGTTGTACCCTCAATCGGCTGGAGCTTCTCGGCCCCGCAGTCTCCCCTCCCTTTGCGTGACTAATTTGAGCCGCAGAATCACCACTCTGTTGGCGGTATGAGGTCTGACTAGCTCTCCTCTTCCCATCCCGTTTTTGCATGGGAATCCTTCCTTGATTTCACCTCTGCTTGAAAAAAAAAAAAAAATTGGGGAGAAGGAACTAAAGAATCAATTTGTTGAAACATAGTAAGTTTAAATGTTGAACCGAAGCTAAAATATTTAGCCGAAGAAAGAAGTAAGAGTGTTCTAGGCAAAGGAAAGACATTCCAAAAGGTTGGGAGTTGAAAAAGAGATTTAGTATTGAAAGGAATTCAGTGTGGCTGGAAAATAAAGTTTTCAAAAGAGTGCAGGTGTTGGGGAGAAGAAAAGTCTGGAGATATAAGCAGACACGTGTGAGTTTGAATTTTATCCTGAGACCTATGGATGTTATAGAAGTGTTTTAAGCAGATTAATAACAGCAGATATGCAGTTGGAAAGATGAGTATGACTTAAGAATAGTGTAAGAACTGTTTTGATGGGGAAAAGCCTAGAGCAGGGAGTCTAGTAAGGAGGCTGGTAAATAAATCTTACTTGATGTTGATTCTTAATCTTTTTGACTAGATTTTCTTCTTTCTGAATAGCGTCCAGTTTGCCTTGTGGGGTATCTTGGACCTTCTATTTTCTGTATATCTTTTTCCCACGTTGAGATCTAACACCATCTCCCGCCCCTCTACCCCCAGTTCGCTTCTTGGTCCCTGATCTGTTTCTTTGACTTTGCAGTCCCCAGCTTTCATAAACTCTATATCAGCCCACCCACGGATCTCTTCCTGAGAATCCTCTTTTTTCTCCATGTTCTTTCCCTGTTCTTGAGAACCCTGCCTAGGAATGCAAAGTACTCCATGGGCATAATTTTTTTCTGAAATAAAGCTTAAAAAAACTTTCATTTTAAAAAGAAACGCTTCATTTTCTTCATGAAGATAAAAATGCAGGGATAAATGTAGGAAAAAGTAGAATAATTTGCTCAGAATCACAGATAAAATCTCTTGAGTGGTGGACCATTTTCTTAGAAGTGATACATCAGTAATGAAATATCATGTTTTATATGGCGTTATAATCTGCTTTTTAAAACTATAGATATCCTGCCGGAGAAGATGAAGAAAAACAGAGAACGATTCTGCAACAGAGAGAGAGAATTTGTGTATAAATTCAAAGTAGGAAGTCAGTGCTTAGAACTGAGGGTGCCCCTCAAATTTCCTGTTCAAGAGAACGCCAGTTATTTACATGGACGTCTGATGCTGCTGCACGGTTTACCATGCTTTATAGAAAAAGGTGAGGACTAATTTTTTTTTTAATACCACTTTATTTTTATACAGTCTGTCATTAGAAGTTTCATATTAGAAAGCATAAACCTAAGAAGCATTGGAAACGGCTATAAAATCAGAAGTGTTTAAAACTGCTTTTAAGAATAAAGCAGTTTTATTTAGTGCTTTTTCTTGTAACCCTTGTAGTTGTTTATAAGGCAGTTTAGTATAAAAATTAAATTACATAATGAAAAATTAGTTACGAAGACTAGATTAGAACTTTTAACCTCTTAATTTAGTTGGGCGGATTCATAAGGCACTTCAGCTATCATTTATTATGTTATAGAATTATATTGCTAAATGCGTTGCCCCTTTAATGATCTGATTCTCAATTCCTAAGATGTCATAGAAGAGTAGGAATACTAATCTTAGAATAATTTTTGCTTACCTAAATTAATTCTATAAGGTCATCTATATTAATACATTTTTAAAAGTCTATGTTGTATCTCACAGATTAGGACAACAATTTAAATTGAGAATGTGTTGGATCATAGAAAGTTAGAGTTAGAAGGGAACCCAGAAACTTCCTAACACAGTCTCATTGTACAAATAAGGAAAGATGTACATGGAAAGATTAAATCATTCGCCTAAGGCAGTGGTTCTCAAAAGTTTTTTCCTGATCAGAAGCAATACCATCTCCTGGAAAACTGTTAGAAATGCAAATTCTTGGGCCTCACTCTATTCTTGCTAAATCAGAAACTCTGGGGGTAGCAGTCTGCAACCTCAGTAAGCCCTCCAGGGAATTCCGATGCAAGCTAAATATTGAGAACCACTGGTGTAATGTGACAAACATAGTGGACAGAGCCGAGATCAGGACACATATGTTTTGACTTCTATTCCAGTGCTGTTTCCATTCTATCAATCTCTAAGTAGTGTCTCTAAAATTGGAATTATAGATCATCTGAATTAAATCAGTTTTAATATAATTATTCAAATTTCTATTCCAAATTCAAAGAATAATCATATAATGAACTTTGTCATTTAAATACATAACCTTAAAGCCCTCTAAATCTGTAGACTATTTTTCTTTATATGCTTTTACCTGTTTCAAACTGAAGCATCAGGCTTAAGAAATTAACATTTCAAATTAGTATCAAGGTTATACATAAAAGTTAAGAATTTTGACCATTCTCCATGTATAACCTGTAATAGTAAAAAAAGATATTTGTGAAATTAGTTAAATGATCCCCTAAGCTTATTTTATTTTATTTAGACATTGTATTAAGGGTTTAAGCTTGGTAAAATTTTATGTTGGAATGCTTAATCAGATAAAATGTTCCCTATTTATATCTGGATTTTGCTGAAGATGGCATTTCTTGTCCATGTTACAGATTTAAAAGAAGCTTTGAGTCAGTTTATAGAAGTAGAATCCCTCAAAGATTATGATAGAGATGCTGAAGCATCACTGGAATCCGTGAAATCAGGTGAAGTAGATTTGCATCAGCTGGCAAATACATGGGCCAAAGCTTATGCTGAGGTAAGAAAATAGATCAGATTGTAAATTTCAAGGATATGCTGGACTTTAATGAGGATTTTTAAATTGCTAAGATAATACTGAGTTGCAGAATCCTTTTTTCTGTACGTAAAAAATTTATTCCATAATATACAATATATATTGATGGTTAAGTGCTTCCTTCCTATATTAGGGTAAGCACATAACATAATACTTTACGTACTGCCTTTATAAGACAAGATGGTACTTTTGTATTTCTAACCAGGATAACATTGCCAGATTTAGTAATTAATAATACAGAGCACCAGTTAAATTAGAATTTCAATAAACAATGAATAACTTTTTAGTATAAGTATATCCCACATATTCAATGGAACATAGTTATAGTAAAAATTATTCATTGTTTATCTGAAATTTTAATTTTAACTGGTGACCTGCATTTTATCTGGCAACTGTAAACTAGCAGTAGTTCATTTTAATCTCATTTACTTTTGTTATATAGTTATATAACATCATCATTTTTCCCTTTAAATAATATACCTTATTTCATAAAGTCTAAGATGCCATTGATCATAACATACACCATTATTTTATTTACTACTAAGAAAGAACACTTTCACCTGTTAATCAATAATAGAATGCCAACATGCCATCAAATATATGATACACCCTGATTTCCAAAAGTTATAATGTAAAAAAATATGTATCTTAGAATTGATGAGATACAATATGTTGAGAATCTATTATATGTCATTTACTGTACTAGGCGTTCGGTATTAAATTGTGAGTAAGACAGACACAAAATCGAAATTTACATTTTAGTTAGAGAGCCAGATACAGAACTATGTAAACAGACAAAATAAATTCAATAGTTGCAAGCTCTAATGAGTGAATTACGTCCCACTTTAAGCAATTCAGTTCATGAGAATTTGAAAGAAATCCATTTTATTAGGTCATATTTATTAATCAAAGCAGTTTGTTCTATGCCCAGAAAGGTTTCCTAGTTTATTTAAAAGATGACACTATTTACACATATTAACTGTTAAAAACATAATTATTACATTAAAAAAGATATGTCTGTGATAATTAAAGAAACCCCATTGTCCAGCTGATAAAAAGAAATAAAGCTGTAAGATGTATTACAATAATGATTCTACTTGGTTCATTTGACAACATTTTTTGTTCCTCTAAAATAGGTTGAGTATACAGCTGAGGATAAGTCTTTACCTTCAGGAGGCTTAAAATCTTAGTAGGAAGGTACAAAGACGTCCACAGACTGTTATAACTGTGCAGCCTCAGGATCGGTGTAAATACTATGGGAGCATGTAGAGAAATTGAGGGAAGAAGGAGTGGTCAGGGAAGAGTTCGTGAAGAAAGCAGTTACTCCTCTAGAATTGCTCTTGTTTTGATATCAAATCTGGAAGCAGAACCTATTCTGTGTAACCAAAGAGAAAACTTCCTGAATATTAGGTCAATAAATGTTTTTTTAAGTTTATCTTAAAAATAATTACCGTGTTTACTAAATTTATGGTTTTACTTATTCTTTTGTGCTTTAGCTGTTCTAAAAATAAGAATTTGACTCTCTTCCAGATTAATGATTCTAACAATAGTAGCAATAATAGTTACATCAATATAACATTATACTTAATTCATTTAATCATAAGAGTACAGATATACAGTGAATTAAAATCGACAAGTATCAATTGAGAAGTACTCTGTCATACCCTATGCAAATTTAGGAGATACGTAGCACTTCTTGTTTTGTAGAGTTCATATTTCTAGCAATGCCAGAATTCTAGAACCATAGTAGCTTGTTTGTCTTTAAAGAATTAAGGAAAGATAAAGCAAAAAAGTTATTTCTCACAGTAAAAAAGAAAATATTGACAGTTAGAAAAATAACTGAAAAGACCCAAATATTGCTTTCCTCCTGGATATATATGGGTTGTTGTTGGCTATGAAAATGACAAAAGCCAAACAGCTCAATATAAGCTCAAGAAATATGGGAATCAGTGACCAAACGAAGGAATTAAAAAAGAAAAGAGAACTGTGTAGTCGATTGCAAAAGATCTGGCAAAGATTAGAAGCTGCAGCATTGTGGAGAAAAATCAAAGTATGCCTAGCAGCAGACTGATAGCGGATGCAGAATGGAGTAGTAGTACATGAGACAGGAGAAGGCTAATGCATCTCTGCAGCATGTGGGTAAACAATATTTCAGTAATCTTGAGAACAATAGAAGCAACAATATAGAGGGGAAATAACAAAGTGTTTATGGTGATACCAGTTACCTAGGGTTATGAAGGAATGAGCTCTGTGTACTATAAATGGATTTACTAGATATTTCAAATGTAACATACGTAAATAACAAAGTATTTGCCTTAACCACTTTTTGATAAAGATTTTTTTTAAAAGGCAGTACACATTTCTTTGCTTTCTTAGGCATGCTGTATAAAACTCAATCCTAACTTTTTGTTGACCTCGAGTCATCAGTATAAATGTAAATGATTATATTTTTATATGATACAATGAGGCAGTGCTACAGAAGGAGGCCTGTCTGTCCCATCATTGCAGTGATGTGCTGAATATGCTGCTGTTACATAAGAAATTTTATTGTAGAGGACCATTGCCCCTGATATACAGAGGTCTGCTTTAATGAATGTACTTATATGGTATAAGGAAGTTCTGATGATTTACTAAAGTACACGACTGTTAATTCCTACTTTGTAGAGTAACTCTATTTTCTTCTGCATTTCCTTTTCTTGTCTACTGTCAGAATCTATTGCTTGTCATCCTTTTCTGCTTCTAGTCCCTAAAAATCTAATTATACTGTTTCTTTTAATCACTACTGTATCTTTTGCTATTAGATTTCTTTTTCTTTCTTTCTTTCTTTCTTTTGATAATGAGAAGTAAGCTCGGATAGGTAAGAAAAGCCAAACAGAGGCACCATTGACAAAATCGTGAAGTTGACTATTTATTTTTGGTGGTGTCCTATGTTCTATTTCAGTACGCTTCTCAGTTCTCTTTGTAGTCATTCATTCTGCAAACGTGTATTGAGCATCTGTTACATATTAGATATGTTAGGCACTTGGGATATAACAAAAACAAAATAGACATAATTCTCACCTTCACAGAGTTTATAGTATAACAGGAAGACATAATTAAAATTAAATTCAGTGGAATGTGGCAAGTACTATGATAGGGAGACTACAGAGTACTATGAGAGCACAAAGCAGGTACACCTATTCTAATCTAGTGAACTTTAGGAAAGCTTCCCAGAGGAAAGAGAAATTTAGTTGAGACCTGAAATATGAGATGAAAATAAGTAGGTGGTGTGGGGGAGTGGAG
Organism: Pteropus alecto; assembly: GCF_000325575.1. Classification (NCBI taxonomy): domain Eukaryota; kingdom Metazoa; phylum Chordata; class Mammalia; order Chiroptera; family Pteropodidae; genus Pteropus; species Pteropus alecto. The sequence continues at coordinate 26,687,039 of NW_006443138.1, forward strand.
AAAATAACCACTCTAAAGTTTATGGTGGAAGATTTGGTGTGAGAGGATATGACATATATAAAGGCCTGGAGGTGAGAAAGTCCAGGGCACATTTGAAAAACAAGTTTAGAATGGCTAGAAAAGAGTGTTGCAAGCCATCTTGAGAATTGTCTTTATGCTAAAGGTAATGAGCTGCTTTGAAGCAGTTTAGCAGAGGAGTAAGATGATCATATTTGCATTTCAGAAAGATCAGTTCAGTGTATTAGTATGAAGAAAATCTCGGAAGGGAGAAATTTGAGATAAGTTAGAAGACTGTTGCAGTTATAGGAAAGAAGCGATGAAAGCTTAGTCTAGAATTGTGGTAGTGGAGACAAAAGAAGATATGATTTTTGTCATTTATATATTCAGCAAACACTGTATGTAGGTCTGTGCTATGCTTCAGGAATATAGCAACAGAAGAAATCTGGTTCTTATTATCATGTAATGAAGAAGAAAGTTAATAAACAAGTACATGACTAATTTATAATTGTAAACATGTTATAAAGGAAATAAATAAGGTACCATCATGGAGAACCATGAAGGGGAGAGGTGGGGAGAACTTAATTTATATGGGACTAGAGAACTCTTCTCTAAGGAGGTAACATTTAAGCTGAGACTTGAAAGATAAAAGATCACTTGGCCCAGAGTTCTGGTTTGGACTACTGGATGGTGGAATGGTGGCTCCATTCATGTGAAGAGAAGCAAGTATTGGCATAAAAATGATGGCTTCAGTTTTACGCCTATTGAATGCAAAGGGCCTGTAAGACTCTCAAGTGGAGGTGTCTCATAAGCACTTAGCTCTGTAGGTCTGGAACTCAGGAAAGATGATTGGACTGGAGACATAGGTGTGGGAGTCATTCATATACCTGAGAATTTCAAAGTAATGGATTAAATGAAATTGTGCATGGTTACTATGTAGAATGAGAAGAGTAGATGCCTGGACAGAATCCTGTATTATAATTGTGTATTGACTTAACCTGTATTTCCTACTTGTGGATATCCACTTGAAAATGTCTAATTTATTCTCTATTATACCTCTGGTATCTAGTATCATGCCTGCAAATAATAGGGCTTTGGTATGTGTTAGATAGATGGGTGGCAAATAAATGGATGAGCGAATATATAAATAAATGAACAGACAGTAACACTTAAGCTATTAACAGAGGAAGAAGAACTTGCAAAGGAAAGAGAAGAACTGGCCAAAGAAGTAGAAAGAAGGCAAAAAATTAGGGTTTCATGAAAGTTAAGAAAAAACAAGCACCAAGAAGGAGGGAATAGTCAACAATGTAAAATGCTGCAGAGATCAAGCAAGGAAAACACTAAAAAATAACCAGTGGTTTTTTCAAATAATCTTATGGCAAGATCAGTGACAGTGGATTGGTGGGGGCAGAAATTATATTTCAGTGACCTTAAGAATGTGTGGAAATGTGGGAGTAGAGAGAATGAGTATAGGTAACTCAAGAAGTTTGGCTATATACAGAAGAAGGATGAGGCACTTTCAAAATGGGAACACAGGGTTAGAAAATTTCTTTTTTTTGTTTGTTCATTTGTTTTAAGATGGTTGAGATGAAAACTAGAAGAGATAGAATCCAGAACTCTTGTAGAGAATTAATTTTAACTAGGTAGAGAGACACTTCTTCCATTAGCACAAAGGAAGAAAAAAGGGATGGATATAAATTAAGAAAATTTTACTACTTTGGTAGCAGAAGTTAAAGTAGAACTATTTCTACTTTATCTAAGAAGTAATAAAAACAGGTCATTCGTTTGGATGTTTGTGGTGAGAACTGACCAGAGGAAGATAGGATTGCCAGGCGTCACTAAAGGGAAAGTTTAGAGTCACACCAATCTGCCACCATAAACTGTAGAGTTTTATAGTTGTTCTGCTGCAGCTCTCTATAGCCCAGCTGTAAGATTAGAGTTTTGTTAGGTGGGCAAGAGAAGGAACGTCAGTCAAGGGAATTGAGAGTTGACAAGATGGTGGTTGAATGCCAGACCACGGAATGTAAGCTGCATAGGGAAGAAAGTGAAGCTAGGTGGGAGGTGATGGCTGACAAAAAATGAAAAAGTAGAGGGCCTATGGAGTGGAAATCCTGATAAGGTTGAAGAACCAACTACCTGGGAGTAATTGAATTAAAAATCTTGGTTGGAGGTTTAGTCAAACTGAATGTTTGCAGTTTTGAGTTTGAGCCTGTTCCTGGTGATGTAGAATGGGTGACTGATGTGGAGTGGAAAGCTTATGAGAGATATGGAGTTGAGGGAAGTAAGACAGAAGACATTGGATAGGTTATCCACATGGACATCCAACTGACCAAGGTTGATGACAAGATGTGTGCTATCACACATCAGAGGAAGTATGTGAACACAGTGCCAAAACTTTAAATGAATGAGGGTGATTGACCGGTCAGTTGTTAGATAATCATGGCCATGAAAGACAAGGGATGCCAAATGGTTTGAGTCTCAAAGAAATTGAGCTTTATGCCTGAATATGGAGGCAGAAAAATAATGGCCTGGGCATTGAATAGTATTCTCTCAGTAGGCCTTTACTCAATGCCCCATTTCTCTCAGCTGTCACAATCCCCTTTCTAGTATCATCTCTCTTGAGACAATGGGAAGACTTAGGTCAGGGAAAAACTCTAGCGCTTCTCATGTAGGTAGTTTCTATTCCTAATGCTAGGCTGAGTTTTCAGTTGATGCTGCAAATTGTTATAGTTAGCCGATATGGCTAGTGAGGTTACAGAATGTCTGGTGTTATATATGGCCAGCCAGATCCCTATGATCTTTTACCGGCTCCTTCCTACAAAATTTTAGCCTGAGCCTGAAGTGAATTTTGAGCTAAGTTTAAGTCTCATGGGCTGGTTATAATCCCTAGAGCAGTGCCAAATCTAAAGATATAAAACAGTTATCAGAATGTGATTTTTAGATTTTCAGAGACATAGAGTAAATGAAATCCACGTTCTAGACTCAGCTAGAGTCATATTAAACTCTTCCCTCCTGATCTGGCAATTAATTGAAGTATAAGCGAAAGAAAACAAGGGGAAAAAGTTTAACTATTAATTGACCAAGTTCAAGATACCTGTTTCTGTGATTTATCCATTTGTTTTATTTTTAAGGTAAATTATTACTCTCATTTATGTTATAGAGTACAGTTTTTAATATTTTCATTGGTAAGAAAAGGGGAAAATTCAGGTTCTTTTTTTTGCAGATATCTGTCTATAAAGATCAGTAATGAAAAAAACATTGAAATCTTTGAGTTATTTCTACTTTTGCCATCAAATTATATGATGCTTGATGAGGACTTCTCAGCATATCAGTTTCCTAACCTGTAAAGCAGTATGTCTGACGTGTTGGCACATCACATGTCCTTGGGACAGGCATCTTTACCTCCCCAGGTGGATTTGTGTGTGTGCTGAGGGTATCCTGATTTTACTTCTCTCCACGTTTGTTTTTCTTGTTTATCAGTGTTGACTCAGTCTCTTTTTTTAATAGCTACTCTTTCCACATACCGAAAAAAATGCTTACATTTTTAAGAAGAAAGCAGTATACTATAAAGGGTCAAAATTAGAAAAATGCATGTTTATCTTGATATAAAATTCTATGCATGAATTTGATTTTCAAACTCTTTGCATCACCATATAGGTGACCACATAGGTAACCTCATTTTCTAAATATATAGCCTACAGCAGTGGTCCCCAACCCTTTGGCATCAGGGACCAGTGCTTCTATAAGAATCTAATGACTGATGATGTGAGGTGGAGCCGAGGTGGTGATTCTAGTGCTGGGGAGCGACTGGAAATACAGATGAAGCTTTGCTCACTCTCCCGCCTCTCACCACCTGTTGTGTGGTCCCGTTACTAACAGGGCACTGACCTGTACTGGTCCTCAGCTTTGGATTTGAGGACTCCTGGCCTACAAAACATTTTTTAGCACTATATAGTTTAATAATGAAAAGTTTTTTCCAATTATGTAATTAAAATGTGCAGATTATTTTTTATATGATACATTATAATATAAAGAAAGTAAAGGTCATCAGAAATCCCACTGTCCTGAAATAGGACATTAGCATTCTGTGTTATGTTAAAGAAATTGGATCATAGCATACTTTATTTTTTCCTACATTTCCCGTCCCTTCTTCCATGTTAGCCTCACTCTCCTATCCCTGTCTCCAGGTAACCCATATTAATAACTTAGTTTGTATCTTTCCATTTTGGGGGGATGCTTAGATAATCCTATGTAGCCAATATATAAACATATATAAATGGAGGGTCTTTCTCTCCTTGTCTGATGTACAAAAATTGAATCAGTGTATACATACTTTTCTAGTAGTGTGTTAGTTAAAAATACTATGTCATTTAAGAATGTCTGTGTATCATCTCGTAGACCACATTAGAGCATGCAAGGCCTGAAGAGCCCAGCTGGGATGAAGATTTTGCAGATGTGTACCATGACCTAATCCACTCTCCTGCCTCTGAAACACTCCTAAATTTGGAACATAATTACTTTGTTAGTATCTCAGAACTGATTGGTGAAAGAGATGTGGAGCTGAAAAAATTACGAGAGAGGTATTTCAAATTTCTCGTATTATCATAATTAAATGTTACATTGTTAGATATGGCCTACAGAACAACTTGTTTTTGATTTGTTATGAAATTGAAGACTAAAATAGAAAAAATTCTTTAATATTAGGAATTAATTTTCTTGTGTGTTTAAACCTGTAGTTTTAACTGGGAAGTCCTCATAGGTTTATAAAACTTCTCAAGTGATTTACAGAAATAAATATGGTGGCTTTATATATTCTTATTTCTAATAAGAGGAATAGCTTACCTCTTTTGAAGGTTTGCTTTTTTTCCAGGCACTGTGTGAAGTGCTTTGGATGCTGTCTTAGTTTGGGCTGCTATAACAAAAAACCATAGACGATATAGGTTAAACAACAGAAATTTATTTCTCATAGTTCTGGAGGCTGGATAGTCCAAGATCAGGGTGCCAATAGATTTAGCTGAGATGAGGACCCATTTCCTGGCTTACAGACAGTGCTTTCTCAATGTGTGCCCATATGGCCTTTTCTCAGTGCGTGCTCTTGCTGCATCATTCCTAGAGAGAGAACTCTAGTGTTTCTTCCTATATGCACTAGTTCCATCATGAGGCACCAACTTTAAAGCCTTGTCTATAAAGGCACTGCCTCTACATTCCATCACATTGAGGGTTAGGGTTTCAGCATATGCATAGGGTTTCATGCATTTCATGACATATTCTATCTCATTTGATCTTTACCCTATTATTATCCCCATTGTACAGATAAGGGAACTGAGGCTTAAATAAGTTAAGTAACTTGTCTAAAAACAAGCTGAAATTTTAAACCAGGAAGTTTTATTCCAAAGCTTCTTAACCACTATACTATACTGCCTCCCTATTCAGAATCTATTTAAAACACTGCTGTGACTAAGTCCATGGTGTCTTTCAATTCAGTTTCTAAGCTTATTTACATTAGTAAAAAATCACTAGTATTATTCCAAAAAATATTAATTAGATTTGAATTTATTTTGTATGGATAACTTAATACAGTAGTCCAAGCAGGCTTTTATGATCATTTTTTTCTTCAAAGTAAAAAATTGCTAGCATAATATATTTTAAAGCATGACTTTCCAGACTACTTCCTACTAATTCTATAATTGTAATAATAACTCAGGACACACTTCTCTTTCTAGATAATCCATATAATCTAGCTGAATCTAATAATATATATTACCTTCAAAGCATTTACTTAAAGACTTGAGGTATACATGGCATTAAGATAATTTTTTTCACGTTGCTGATTGATGGAAAGTTTATTTGATTGTGAAGGTATATTAGGAGCAAGTCACATTTATTCGTAAATCAGTCTCAAAAAAGTAAATTTAAGATGATGTACTGGTTTGCCCTTGGCCCTCATTAGCTTCACATTGGAAAACACTGGGACTAGCAAGATGAGAATAATGTCTTATTTTGAGGGTTATCATAGATGAGATCACTTAAAACACAAAAATCATAAGCAAATGGATTTAATCATTTTTCCTGAGGCATACTGTCTTCTGTGTATTAGATTAGTATTTTTATTATATTGCGTAGATTTGTAAATTTTCATAATAGTTCTACTCCTCTGGACCTTTCGTTCTCTTATCTAATAAGATATTGAAACTATCTCTGTGTCAGAAAGAACATGATGTTTCGAGACATTAGTCACTCTTTATGGGTTTGGGCTTGCTGACTACCTGTATCAAGGCAGTTTCTTTCTAGATGGGATACCTGCAGTATGGATAGTTTGCCACCAGGTAAATAGTTGAAGCTGTGTTTCTGGGGGAGTCAAAAATTTGCTTTTTTCCTAGTTTTTTATTATGTCACCCATAAAATTGTGAATATATTTTTAAAATAAGAACAAAATAAAGATTAGATTATTTTTAATATATAAAAATATGATTACCTAATACTAATTAATTACCTTCTGTTGAACTTCATTTTTCCTACTAGGGCTTCAAATTATATAACCTTCAGCTCATTCTAAATCTGTTCTTGGGTCTCAGGTTTTCTGGGACTATAGTCATTCTACCTATTTAGATACATGAAAAAATTCTCACCTTGGCTGTCTTTAGTTCATATCAGTAGCCATTACTAGTCCTTTCATTCAGCTGTTGAACTACTCTAAATTTTGGCCCACTTTATGCCTACTCACTACACCTCCCCCAAAATTTTATAATTGTTCTTTTTTCTAATTCAGAAGCAGATTCACATTCCATGAGACTCTTCACCTTTTGGGAAGCTGATTAATTAATTCAGTACTATTTACTGGTACTTTATACATTTTTTTTCTTTTGTGTAATAGTTTTTAGTAGGGGTTTGTTTTGGTTTATGTTATTTTTCAAAATGTCCTTTGGCCAAACTTCTTGATAGGGCTTTGCTTTTTTTTTCTTTCTAAACATATAAACAATATTTGAATACATTTATTTAAAAAACAGTTTCGTAGTTTGTCTTTCACATATCCAAACTGTTAGCTTTACAAAGAAAAGTAAGCTGTGTTCCTCTTAAGGTAAGTACTATTTATTGCAAAGGCGAACAGTATAACTCAAGGTACGTTGGATTCACTGATATCTTTGGAATTTCACCCAAAATTTCGGTGTTTAATTCATTTACCCAATTCATGAATGGAAGCGACATAATTTCTTATTTCTCCTTTCATTTTACTTGTTTTACATCTTTAAAAGAGTTTCTCAGCACAGCATCAGTATAGTTATAATGATCTTTTTTCCAGAGTGGCTTCAAGGTCATACACAGATTGTCAGAGTCATCATGACTGACATACTGAGCCAGTACATAGGTAGTAATTCATTTGAAATATAATAAAATTTTCTTTGATTTTAATCACAGAAAATGTATACTGTATTATTAATTATATCATTAGCTCCTTGCATTTCTGACACATTTAGAGTAAAATAAATGTTCATGTAATTTTATTTATTGCATACTTATTTATTAGTCTTCTTTTTCCTCACCGGAGGTTTGCTTCTTTCAGCAAACCAGATTCAGGTTTTTTAAAAAAACTTAAAAATGGCAATGATACATTTTATCCACTAGAGGGAACATGTGTAATATAAAATATTAACATATTCATATCAAAGTTTGTATTTATAAATATTTAGCAGTTATTTCTATTTTAAATAAAAAATCTTACTTGCAAACATAATCTTTACCTGACCTCTGATAGTTATTAAAAAGTTAATGAAATCATCTGCATTAGAATTAAGTGGGAACTAAATTAAGTGGGAACTATATTGTCCAGTATTAAATTGAATATTTTTATATATATTTTTTTCTATATATATATTGTCCAGTATTAAATATTCAATTTAATACTGGACAATACATATATAGAAATGTGTAAATGTATAACATGAATGAGTTTTATTTCTCATGTACATATCTTAATCAGTTGTCATAAAGAAGTATAAATTTGCTTCTGAGAGCAATTAAATTAACTAGAATGATAGTAAAAATTTTTTAGTTGATGTCTGTTTCATTCTAAGTTTGTTTCAAATATGTTTTAGAGTAAACTTTAACACATATATTAAGATAATTTTTTAATTTGAAAATTTTAATGAACTTCAATAACATACATACAGAATAAGCAACAAAGTGTAGGTGTACAGCTCAATAAATTTTCACAAAGTAAACTCAGCCATGTAATTATCATCCAGATCAAAAAATAGAGTATTTCCACACTGCTAAAGGCTCCCTCATGCCCTTCTAGTCACTACACATTTCTCCTAATAAATAACCACTGTGTGAACTTCTAATACCTTTGTTGAGTTTTTCCTGTAGGAAAAATCATTTTTCATTTCTGCACATTATTTATTTGGGTAAATGAAGGAGGTAAGACGAAAACATATCTTCAGAAGTATTTTATATTCCTCTGTAAGCGGAACTTGGTGACTTAATATCATTTTAATTCTTAGAACCTAATGGATAGCTTCTGGTTATAATATAAACTAACTTTCAAAGGTCGAAGTCACTAACTCATGTATAAGTAAATAGAACATGTATTTAAGATGGAATTGCCGAGCATCTTGGAGGAAATTTGCAGGTGAAAAGAGATCTGGACTTATAAACATTGGATCACCCAGATTTAGACTGCTTTCATTTATAGATTAAATGAAATTTAGCTGCATAAGTGACGTCGCTATAATATGAAATTATCATAATTTTCCCATTTCCAAGTCCTCAAAGTGCTTTCCAGGTATTAGAGTTGTCATACGTGGACATATTTCTATAAAATAAAAATTTTATTTTTACTTTATAGAGATTGTTCAGTGAATCTGGAGTGGTCATATACCTTACAGTTTTGATAAGTATATCTGATGTGCTTATTTATGTTTTAGACAAGGTATTGAAATGGAAAAAGTGATGCAGGAATTGGGAAAATCACTGACAGATCAAGATGTAAATTCACTGGCTGCTCAGCATTTTGAATCCCAGCAAGTAAGTGAAGAACAATGAATCTTAGATATGTAGTTACGTTTTTTTAACTTATTTATTTTTGTAAAAAAATTAACTAGTTAGTATACTGTCTCTTTTTAGGACTTAGAAAATAAATGGTCAAATGAATTAAAACAATCAACTGCGATCCAAAAGCAAGAGTATCAGGAATGGGTAATAAAACTTCATCAAGACCTAAAAAACCCCAACAATAGCTCCCTCAGGTATTAATCATTATATTATTATTATTAGATGAAAGTTCATTGTTATTAATAATTTCTGTTTATTGAAAATTTGAACCTTTTTGGTTGTAGATATTTTTAAATTACCAATGAAAATTCAAGATAATTTTATACTTTTAAAAAAGTCTTTTGTTTTATAAATTTTATATGAATTGTGTATGTGTGTGAGGGGGCGTTAATTGTTTTAAATAGCGATTTCTCCCCTAGAACTTAGGTTTATAAATATCTTAGGTATGTATACCTAAAAATCGCAAGTACTATCTCTTGTTTCTTTAAATTGGTTTCCATAGTGTAACAAACGTTGATTGAATGAATCCTAAATGTTAAGCACTCTCTAAGCAAAAAATAAAAATGATACCTGCTCATGTGGAGAGACTGACCTGTAAATAAAACAGTGTGGAGTAATATGTACAGTAATAGAAGCATGCACAAGGTACAAAGATAGTATAGAGCACGATTTTCCAATTCCCAGGCTGTGGTCCAGTACTAGTGCATGGCCTGGTAAGAACCAGGCTGCACAGCAAGAGATGAGCAGCCAGTGAGTGAGCAAAGCTTCATCTGTATTTGCAGCAGCTCTGCAGCGCTAGCATCTCTGCTTCAGTTCCACCTCAGATCATCAGGTATTAGATTCTCATAGGAGCACCGATCCCTAGTGCCAAAAAGGTTGGGGACTGCTGGCTTAGAGGACTTTCTGTAATTCATAACTTGTATGGTACTTTATGGCCTAAATACCTTGTTTTCATATATAGTCCTAGAGCTTAACAGTGCCTATCTTATTTCCTGGCTGTATATTCATGTATTTGAGAATTTCTTAATTCTTTCAAACCCTAAAGTATATTTGGCAATGTACTTAGTACAATATAATAATCCTATTTCCCACACTTACTTCTGTATAATAGAAACATTTAAAAATAGCGTTTCATTTGTATAATGTCAGTCTCCCCCACTAGTCTTTCCTTGAATACAAAAACCATGTTTGTTTTCTCTGCTGTTGTATAACCAGATCTTGCCAAGTGTCTTGCTCTTGACACTGGCACAAAAGAATACTCAATAAATATTTATGGACTGGGTGAACAAACAAGCAGATGGATGGATTATCATTAAACTGTTTACCTGATATCTATGTCACCTCTTATCTAAGTATTTATAATCTTCCATTTGCCCTATTGTTTTCCCCAAGACAAGACCTTAGAAATATTTAAACAATTTTTTATGGTTTTGATATGGGTTAACATTCTTGACACTAACATATTTAACTCTACTCCTCATTTCAAATGAAAATAATGATGAAAGGGGGAAAGATGGACTGGGAACATCCATATGCTATAATATACAGTGGTGTTTTTTAAACTGCTAATTATGCTCCTTATTTCAAATGAAAATAGTGATGAAACAATACAAAGGGAGAGCTATGGGAAAAGACGGGTTGGGAACATCTGTGTGCTATAATGTACAATGGTGTTTCTCAAACTTCTGGTTGCAGTCTGCAAAGGACCATTCAAGATCTTTTACCTTCCAATCAGACTTCTAACATAACAATAAAATGGAATGGAGCAGTGTAGAATAGAGTAGAGTAGAATAGGGAAAAAATCAGAGTGCATCATGCATTAAGCTTTCTATAAATGAATGTGTGTACTGAGCCAAAATGTAAAATATATACTGTACATTGTGGTCAAAAATGTGGAAAGTAACTGATTGATGGAAGCTGAGGAAACCCCTTGCTGCAAAAATCGTCTCTCACTTTGCTGCTGTAATTTCAGAAATTCAATCTATAGGGTAAATTTCATTGTGTAAATATTAGCCTGTAGCTGCTGCTGCTTTTAAAAACCAAATATTCCTAGGAAAGAATATTTTTACTATGACTTTGTTAGTTTACTTTCCTATATTGATAGGAGTTTCCTTGTGCAACAAAAATCTGTTTTCAACACAACTACTTATAGAACTGCTATATGAGATTGATAAAAATTGTATTTTATTTTTGTTCATTTACTTTCCCCCCCCTTTTTTTAGTCAGATCCGTTGGAGGATAAATTGCATAAAGTAAAATTCACCTGTTTTAGATTTACTTTTGATGAGTTTGACAAACTGAATTAGTCATGACCATCACAGCAATCAAGATATAGCATTTCTCTTTTATACCTTTTTTATTCTTTTTGTACTTTTATAGTTAATCTTAACTTTTGCCCAGTTCCTGGCAATCTGATCTGGTTTCTATCCCTGTAATTTTGATTTTCCAGAAGTCATATACATTGAATCATACTGTGTATAGCAGTTTGTGTCTTCTTTCACTCAGCACAGTGCTCCTGAGACTCATTCATGTTGTTCCATTTATGAGCGGT
>NW_006443138.1:26698652-26710943 GCF_000325575.1 Pteropus alecto
ATTCTGTTATTCTTTGTCCATTCTTTATTCACTCGATGATGGATAGTTGAAGTATTTCCAGATTTTGGCAATTGTAAATAAAGCTGCTATAAACATTTATTATGTACAGGTGTTTGTGTATATACATATGTTTTTATTTATCTTATATAAGTACCTAGAAGTTGGGTTGCTGGATCACATGGTAAGTGTATTTTTAACTTTATAAGAAACTGCCAGACTGTTTCCTTAAGTGGCTGTACCTTTTCCATTCCTACCACCAATGTATGAGGGTTTTAGATGCCCCTCATCCTTGTCAACACTTGATATTGATGTTTAGCCATTCTAGTAAGTTTTGTACTGGTGTCCCATTGTGGTTTTACTTTGCATTTCCCTGATGGCTAATAATGTTGAACATTTTTTCATATGCTAATCTTTCATCCTTATCTCCTTTGTTTTTGTTTTTATTGCGTTTCGAGAGTTCTTTATATATTCTGGATACACGTTCATCATCAGATAAATATTTTGCAAAAATTTTCTCTCACCTTACAGGGTGTCTTTTTATTTTCTTAATATTGTGTTTTGAAGAGCAAAATTTTTTGTTTTAATTAAGTGAAGTTAATTAAATTGCATTTAATTAAATGGTTTGTGTTTTATCTAAGATATATGCCTAATCCAAGATTACAAAGATTTTTCTCCTATGTTTTCTCTAGAAGTTTTATAGTTAAAAGTTATACATATGTCATGACATATATCATGTATAATATATAAATATAAATATTCACTATAAAATAATAAACATCTTGAGTGGTGGGTCTGCATTTTTGTTTTTAATATCTTCATTTGGTTTTGGTATCAGGGTAATGGTGGCATGATAATATGAGTTGTTGGTCTGCTGATGCCTGTCAAAGGAATCGGTATCTGTTACCATTGATCTGATATCATGTTTTATTTCTAGTACTTCCATTTGTTTTCTCTTTGCTGAAATTCCTTATCTGTCCTTGTTGTTTTACAATAGATATTTTAACATATTAATCATAGTTATTTCAAAGTCCCTTTGTTTTAGTTCCAATATCTGGGTCTAAGTCTGTTTTAGTTGATTACTTTTGCTGTTTACAACGGAGTTGTTTGCTTGCTTGCCTTTTTTGGTACCTCTCTTTAACAATGTTGTATATTGCATATATTACAGGAAAAGATACTGAGGTAAATAATTTTTATGTTCAGATACGAACAGGCCATTAACATGAAGATCATGCAAATCTGGTCAGCAGTTGAGTTAAATTTTGATTTTGTTCCTTTAGGACACCACAAGCTTCATTTTCCATGGTAGTAAGCGGCAGCCACTTTGTGTTGAGAGTGGGGCTTTGGGTTCTAGAGGTTTCTTCTCTGTCATTCTGCTCCTTCCTCAGCTTTGGATAGTCGTATGCCTTGCAATAGCATAAGGTTTCTCTCTATGCTTTTGCTCCACTGCCCAGCAATAGACTATTGTTGTTTGATACTTGGAGATGGGCATATAGTTGAGGGTGGGAGACAGGTCTCTGTTGTCTTCATCCAGCCTCAGTCTTGGGCAAGACTTGTGTATCAAGGCCTTGAGGTTAGGGCATTCTCAAGACCTGTGTATCAAGGCCTTGGGGTTAGAGCATTCTCTAGCTGTGCCACTGAGGGGATGTTCTTGTTTCCTGCCTGCCCCCAGTGTTTTCTTGGATGCACCTGGTGGAGGCCAATGGAAAAGAGTTTGCAGTGAATGCAAACTTCCCTAGTGTTTGTGGCACATAGCTATTCTAAATTTACGTGCTAGCCCATACTTGACCTTTAAGAATTAGTTAAAATTTTAGCTGATTTCCTCTTACTGCCTTACATTAATTACAGCAATGCATTTTTACCATGCTCTGCCAAAAAAGAAAAGTATCCTGTCTCTCCTTGGAGGGATGTGTCACACTTGAGAATTTAGTTTACTTTGTTGCCTTGTTACCTCAAATCTCTGATGGGCTCCAGAAGTTATTATTTTATAGATTATCTGGCTTTTTCTTGTTAGAGTGGGAACAATATTTTCTTGTGGCTTTCTACATCCTATGATGAGGGTATTTTATTAATATAAATAAATTTTTATAAATAAATTTGCCATATTTACTAATGAAGTCAGTGAGATTAATGAGACTGCTTGGATTAACCCCCAAAATGTAGTCAGGGGAATGGATGACTATTATAGGTTTATATCATCTTTGGCATACTGTGAAATTAATAGTTATAGTGCTTCCTTGGAAACCTTTTTAGGAAATATAAGAGCAGAGTATTTTTTAATGGGAAGAGAATATTGTGAGATGGGGGGAGGACAGAAAATGGTGAAAATAAAAAAGTAGAGGATGTGAATACATTAAATTGAACTTCATCTTTTTTTATTATTCCTTGACTTTCTACTTTTTAATATTCATTTCTATCACTTTGCCTATTTTCTAGTTTTGCCTATAGTCAACCCCAATAAAGGATATATTATAAATTTTTTAAATGTGTCATTTTAAAGTAATAAATTAGTCATTTCATTTAACCATTCTCTTAGGCCACTAAGAAATACTAAATGGTAATATATGAATTAATATTATAGTGACTGAAAATGAAAAATATGCATTACTTACAGTGAGGAAATGAAAGAACAAGTGGGAATTTTAGAACCTGTTGGTACTTACTTGTCACCATGGATTAAAGGTAAGTTTAGGTATAAATTAAGTGCTACTTTCAGCTGTTACTTTTGTGCCATTTCATTATAAAGCTTTCTTTCCTTTAGGAAAAGTTCTTGACAAACATGCCACCCAAAATCAATAATTTTATTAATTTCAGTGAAGAAATTAAAGTTCAACCGAGTCAGTTCAGAGAATCTGTAGAGGCAAATGGAAGGATTTATGAGGAACAGAGAAAGTTAGAAGAAAGTTTTACCATTCACTTAGGTAAGTGTTTTAATTTTTTGCAGTCATAATTTTTTGAAACTTGTGAAACTTTTTTTATGCTATAAGAGAAAAATTCCTAGCGCATGAGTAGGATATACCCATGTTATTTTTAATTACAGTATTCTGCTCCAAGAAAGCCTATAGTTTGTTGGCTGTATGTTTTCTGTTTTAGCTTAAATATTATTTTTTGCAAATAGAAAGATTAAATATTAAGTTATTAAAATAGGAAATCACAAGGCCCATTTTTAATCATTTGTAGCACAGATTTATTTGGATTCTTGTCACAGAGATTTGCACCCTGTTATACTGAATTTTTGCAGCTAAGTATCTTTCTGGGATTGTTGCCTGCCCCCTAGGAGCCCAGTTGAAGACCATGCATAATTTGAGATTGCTGAGAGCAGATATGCTGGATTTCTGTAAGCATAAAAGAAATCATCGAAGTGGCGTGAAACTCCATCGCCTTCAAACAGCTCTATCACTTTATTCCACATCTCTCTGTGGCCTGGTTTTACTAGTAGATAATCGAATCAATTCATATAGTGGTATTAAAAGAGGTAAGTTAACATTATACATATTTATTTCATTGAATTTCTCCTTTTAATACTGTTCTAACAAAGGAATTAAATTATCGAAAAATTGAAAAAAAATTTAATCACCTCAATATTCAAGTAGATAAACAATTCACATACCCAGCCACAGCTATTTTAGGTTTGCTTCGTACTTTAGCATGTGTACAGTGCTTCAGGGTATTTAATTTTTCTTAAAATTCTATTATATTGTAAATAATAGAGTCCTTGTTTCAAAGTATAACAAACAGAATAATCAAGATATAAATGTAGTTTTCAATTTAGAAAGATTCTGGCTCAGTGAATTTTAATTCATCCATTTGTCCTTTTTGTTTTTTTTAAATAACCTGTTTCTTAAATGTGCTAGGTAAAATTCTACCTTCCCTCATAGTACAACTCATATTTTATGATTAAAAAGTCTTTTAAAATATAAAATGTATAACTTTTTAAAAGAAGTTTGGATTTATTTCCCATCATAAATAAAAGAAACTTCTTGTATTTTTTAGTGCTTTTTGAGATTGTGAGTTTTTTAGCACTTTTCAGGATTATGACACTGGATTATGATCAAAGTATATTATTTAAAGGAGGCTTGGACTTATATTAAAATTTCCTTGTCTATTAATTGTTTACTCTTTGAGTTATTGAAATATTATTTCTGATCAAAATAAAGTTGCTGTACCTTAACTTAATATGACATAATTATTGAAAGGACAAATATAAGAAATCATATTTGTGAATTTTATATCGTTTCACCAAATCTTCTTGTCTGTAAGTAAATAGTAAATACTTGATACTTCTTTAGAAGTTTGTAAATGTTTTGTGTTCCTTAGATTTTGCCACAGTTTGCCAAGAATGCACTGACTTCCATTTTCCCCGAATTGAAGAGCAACTAGAAGTTGTCCAACAGGTGGTACTTTATGCTAGAACCCAGCGCAGGAGTAAGTTGAAAGAATCACATGGTCAGTAAAATTCGAATTTTAAAAAATTTGACTTTCAGTATGTTCTGTCCCTAAGCACTCTAATAGCATATGGGCCATCATTGAAATACAGAAAATTTTATTAGTAGAAAGGTGGAAGAAAGAAATTAAGAACAAAAATCAAGATCTTTAGAAGCTTGGATTCTGTTCTTAATTTCCTTTTTTTTTTTTTTTTGCATGATCTTGTTCAAGATCCTTAGCCAAAACTGTTTTTAAATTTTAGTTCAATAGTTATACATAGGCACTCAGTGGAAAGTAGATGCTCTTTTGACCAAAGTTCTACATGTCCAAAATGGACTTAATTATTACTTCAGAGGGCATTGAAATCACGAAGTAAATAGTAGCACAAAATATACACTTTTTATATTTTTGATTCATTTAGGTAGCATGAAGTCAATTATAAGAATTGTTTTCAGTTGTTTCTTAAAAAATTACTGTGTCCAGAACTATGCCCTGCTTTTTCTGTTTCTAGCTACAATATGAACATCCTTTCTAACTATTTAGGGAATTTACTGGAGAATGATTTTTTAAAGCTTTGGAAAAAGTTCAAGGCATCTTTCTTCAGAAGATTTCGTAGAGAAACTTTAGGGAAGACATATGAAAAAGAAAACACTCTGAATCAAATTACAGAGTAATTCTATTTTTTAATTGAAAAATGAAAATGAAAATTTAAAAAGGATTTTAAAAAATTAAATTGGTACATTGTTGGAGCTAAAATAGGGTAATATTCAAAAATATGTATAATATGTGTTTTTCTGACATTTCATATATCACAGGCATAAAATCATAATACGTGTTCTTATCTGGCTTGAATACATACTTTGTATTTAATCATTTCATGTAAAAACTTGTTGTCCTGCCCAGGAAATAAAATATGGCAAGTGTTTAAGTCGTGGCTGGTCAGACCTTTAAATTTGCTTCTGGTTATTCGGATTTCTTTTTTGTTTGTTTTGCACCTACAGTGTTTAAAAGACATCGTTATAGGACTTTTGAGTCATATAGTAAACAAAGAGATACTGTTAAATCTTTGCTTGGTATCTTTGTTCTTCCATGTAAATTGTAGAATTGTTCATTTTCTCTTGATGCTTGAATGTAGACATCTAGACTTTACTTGATTAGCATTCACTATAGTTGCCTTCTTTATTCAATAGACTTTAAATAACATTCTATTTATTTTTAGTCATTTCTTAAATAGGTGAAACAATCTCAAGATTCACAATTCAAACTGTACAAAAGACCGTACAAAAGTCTTCGTAACCCACCAGCCATCCAGTTTCCTACCCTAGAGACAGCCAGTGCTATCTCACATGTACCTTCCAGACATATAAGAGCACCTGTATCTGTGTGTTTATTTTCCCTTTTACACAACTGGCAGCTTTCTCTGCACACTTTTATGTACACTGTTTTTTCCCTGAATAATTTAACGTGGTCATCATTTCCTATCAGTACATAAAGAGCATCTTCACACCTTTTTGCTGCTGAATAGTAGTCCATTGCAAGATAACCCATTATTAATCAGTTCCCTATTGATAGACATTTGACCTGTTCATTGTTTTTGTTATTATGAATAATAATGCATGAGTAACCTTGCACATATATCATTGTGTGTGTATGGCCACATCTATAGAATAGATGCCTAAAGAAATTCCTGGGTTAAAGGATACATATATTTATAATTTTAATAATGTTAGCAATTGCTCTCCATAGAGGCTTCCCCAGTTTATATTATTACTGTTAGTGACTGTGGCTTTGCTGTGGCAGTATGTGTCATATTTGACAAAAGCAGGCTGAGTACTAGGAAATCGGTATGGAACTACATCCTAACAAAGGATCATTTGGGAAATTCTAGTTTGTCCTCTTATTCATCTACCATTTTCTTCTGTCATCTCATTGAAACTAGCAATGATGTGATCAGTAACATTTTAATATTATTCTTAGTAGTGACTAAAGAAAGCATGAAGTTTGGCATCGTGACAGGTGTGGGAGGAGGATTCTAAGTATATTTATGAGATTTAGAAAGTGTGCAGTAAATGACAGGAAGTTTTTAAACCACATACGGTTAAGGCAGTGTGTGTACATCATGGTATTATTTTGTTCCTTTTCAAACAACCATTTTGTGGTTTAAGTGAGTCAGTGAAACAAGTAGGTTTATAAAGGACAACTTTCCTAACGGAAACCAGCATGTTGTTAATGAAGAATGTTGTGAACATACTTACTCCGTTTTTCCTTTTCTGTGCATGTTCACATATTTGCTCTACACATTTGTTCTACACATTTGTATCCTGATACAATAAAAATAATTTATTCTAAGACAGTCCATTGTTTTCTTTATTGTGTTTATTAACATCTTTATATTCCTACTAAAACAGTTTGTTTATTGTGCACATTTTATATACATTTTTTTAAAAATAAAAATAGCCAGTTTCTTAGTATTATAAGATGTTACCATTAAAATGTAGAAAGGAAAATGGACTATGAACTGTTCTCTCTTGTTTACTTAATAGGGATTCTGTTTGTTCATACCCCGTGTTAACAAAACTAAAGTCCTTATTTTTTGTTTTCCAGATCATGATCATTTAGTCAAAGCTTATCAATTACATGGCTCTGTTTGAGAAACTGTTACATTAAATATGGATTCTGGCAACACAGTCTTTGTGCCTTGCTCTCCCTCTCTGTCTCTTTAAAATATATGTTTAACAAGTTACAGTGTTATAAATCAATTTATCAAAGTAATCATTAGGTAAAAATATTGTTACTTTTATTCAGAACATTCTTGAAACCATAATATTCCCTTGGTATTTGCAATTTACTCTTTCGAAA
Source organism: Pteropus alecto (assembly GCF_000325575.1). NCBI lineage: Eukaryota > Metazoa > Chordata > Mammalia > Chiroptera > Pteropodidae > Pteropus > Pteropus alecto. Next base: position 26,705,934 of record NW_006443138.1, read on the forward strand.
TTCAGACTCCTTTCAAGTGATTTTCTGATGCTAAAGGCCATTCCAGACAGTTTTGTATTTAATTGGAATAACTATTCAGCCTCTTACGGAGAGCTCCTTTAAATGCTCATATCCATTCTGTACTTTTTAATTCCGATAGAATTCTTATAAAATTCAAGTGTTATCTTCTATTAAATATATATATGTATGTAAAATAATGTGTAGTCAATTGTGATGTATCTTATTTTACTCACATTTATTTTTTTAAGTAATATATCTTCAAAAAGAAAAGAAAAAAATTATTGACTGAAAAAAAATGCTCCATTTGAAAGTCTCACATACCTATTTGAAATACATTATATATAATGTCAGATAAGAAGTGACAAATTTCAGGAATGGGCTGAATACAAGATTCCCGGTTCTACTAACTATTTGTTTGTAGTCCTGAACAAGTTATATCAACAACAGTGACTCAGATTCTAAAAATAAAGATGGCCACATGACAACTATCTAATGAAGTTATTTTATGTGTCATTAACTTAATGCCTTCAACCTCCCTGATGAAAAATAAGGTATTGGCAAGTCCAGTGTGGTTAAGACTATAAGACCTGGAATCTGAGTATGTGTGTTCAAGACCTGGTTCCACCACTTACCTGTGCATCAAGTTAGTTATCTAAGCCTCTGTTTCCTCACATATAAATGAAGTAGTATTAGTACTTACTTCATAAAGTTATGGTTATAGGCATTTTGTGAGAATGAAATGAGACCATTTATATAAAGCATGCATCAGAATGCCGGTAACTAGAGAGCCCTAGTAAATTTTTACTCTTGTGATTGCTTGTGGAGGAGGAGTAATGTGTTTTCATATGTGTCGTGTTCTTTCATGTTCCATTATCTTCTGAATAGAATCTGGGAACCGAAATGGAGAAAGTGATGATAAGACTAAAAATGCTGATAGAAACTATTTAAATATTTTGCCTGGTAAGTATTATTTTAAATTGCAATTTTCTCATAATCATATGCATTGAAATCATAGATTTGAAACATAAGTTCTTATGGTGTGCTTTATAAAAAGTTTATTAGTCTATCACTAATCTGTATAAGGTACTTTCACAGATGTTCTGCAATTTAAATCTTATACTAGTACTGACTTTTTTCTAGATGCGCACAAGAAAAATTGCTCAAGCAGTTGTATAGGTTTTATTGTTATTTGCTATTTCAGATTTTCTTTTTTATACATTGTTTGTTAAATGAACCAAGAAATAATTTTTACTCTGAATATGAACAATGGTACATAGAGATGCAAACAATTAAACTTGCAGAAAGAACATGGGTCATTTGAAAATCTTATTTCCATTTCCTCATAAATTTTCATGCTTTCTATATCTTTCATTTCTTTATTCTTGGATACATTGTTTATAAACAGGAAATTCAGTCTCTTGATCCTCTTTCAGATTGAATTCATTAGTAGTGTTTGTATGACAGGGCATAACAAGAAAGGCCTATTTGTTTATAAATGTAAAGTCTTTTAAACTAAATGGTAAATTTTGCAGTTTCTTAAATAACCAAGGTTGTTTCCTCACATTTCCTTCCCCAGATTTTCTACATGTAGGTCCCATTCCATGTAATCTAAGCAAATAGCATACTCATTTCTGATATTCATCTTGTCATTCAGTTAGCTTGTGGTTGTCAGCTTCCGAATTTCCTTCCACCTTCAGATATCCTACCTTAGTAGATAAAGTTAGAGGCAGGATTACATTACCACATGCTGTTTTCTTCACTTTGTGGAACAGGAAACTGTCTTCCTCTCCATCTAAAAATACCTTTATTGAGACAGGATTTATTGTGTTTTACTTTATAGATCCATTATTTAAATCATCCATATCTTGTGACTTTCTTAAAATGTGCCAGTCTCATTACCTATTCTGGAAGTACCAATGTCTGATTTTTTTTTAAACCTAACTCTTTATTGCTATATTTATTTTTTTCCTTGCTCCTTTTTTGAAAAAGCCTGTAAGTTCGTATGTTGTTATCACCACCAAATTAGGAAGATATGTCTTAAGTCTGTACTAGAAAAGGAATATTAAACTATTCAGTTAGATATGTCGATAGCATCTGAATTTCCATTTAGTTAAAGGGTGCTTACACAGCTAGGAAGTAAACAGAAGAGGATAAAAGATCCAAATCACAAGTGCTTTAAAATTTTTAAGTTGCAAAGTAAAACAGTTTTATTTCTATAATTTTTAACCATGCTTTGTCATTATCTAAATATTTACAGTCTATATAATCTAATTCTCACAATTTTGTGGGGAAAGCAGTCAGGCGTTATTTTTCCCATTTCATAAACTAAGTACAGAAGATCTATAAGTTGAATTGATTTAACCAAGATCACTCAACTGAAAAGTGCTAGAGACCACATCTTCTTAACACCTAATCTAGTCCTTTTTCTACTATGTTATGTTACTTTGATTACTACTGCCAGCTCCATGACCCCATTTTACTAATGGGGTAAAATGAGGCCAAGAGACAAGTCACTTAAGGTCAAACAAAGCTGTGCCAGTTTGGGGATTAGGAGCACCTGACTTGTTCAGTAAGTTATCTGCCTCACTAGCTCATATTTAATGCTGTGACTTCCATCACTAAATTATCAGTAGGAGTTTATGTCAGTAATGTACTTCACTGGGCCCAAAAGGATATCATCTCATAGAGTCTACCAGGTTTCTGATACGCTGTCTGTGCTTTTTATTGCCTTCCAGAGAAATTGTAACTATTCTATTTTTCATCAATTTTTATTTACTTATTTTTGTCTAGTTTATGTTGATATTTTTGTCACTATCTTTTAATTTCTTTTTCTGCTTATCTAATTTTTTCATCTTAAGTTAGAAACTAAAGGCCTTTGCCTGGGGCCTGTCAGTGGCATCCATGGGGTAACTTACATACACTGGTAACTAGAAATGGTTAAACATTGTGCTATAATATAGTAAGTACTTTTAACTATACTGTATGTTTATAAGTAAATATAAGTAAAATTCTGAGATAATGACTTTGAAGCAAAGAGAGGTAAGAAGAATCTGTGAGGGCAGGGGTTAGTGATAGAAGAGTATTTCTTAGAAGAGCACAGCTTTCCTAGAAAGATATATCAGAATTTCTAGGAAACCATGTGTATTTGTGAAAACATATTCTTTATATGTTTTATGTTTTGTTTATTTTTGAGGGGGAGGGCAGGGGAGGAAGTGGCTAGTGTGGTTACATAGAAAATGGAATGATTGTAGAAAGCATAGATTTTAAGGTTTGATAAATACTGCTCTAACATTCAATCTAAAACATTTGTTCATTCTTTTAGCAAATTTTTATTGACTACTTTCTATGTACCAGATACTGTTCTATGTGCTAGAGATAGAACATTAAACAAGATAGACAAAATTCCTGTAGTTATGGAGTGTAAACAATGGTCTCTTTAAAATAATCTCATAAACAAATAAAAGAATTTCGGTACTGAGAATAAAATAAAACAGAACAATGTGACAGAGAATAAGTGAGGGGTGAAGGAGTCCTCTATCAGACGGAACAGTCAAGGAAGACGTCCCTGAAGAGGCGACCTTTGATCTGAGACATAAGTGATGAAAAGAAGTCAGCCATACAAGACTCTTAGGGAAGCCTTTCACAAAGCATCTCTGTATTGAGAACAAGCTCTGCATGTTTGGAGAACATAACAAAAGCCTGCGTGACTGGCAAAAGGAGAGAGGTGAGACAAGAGGATATCAGACTGATAAGCGGTGTCCGGATCACACAAACCTTGCAGACCACAGTGAAGGGTTTGAACTTTTTTCTGAATGTAGTGTGAGCCTGTTGGACTTTAAGTAGGGGAGTGGTATAATCTGATTTATATATAAATCATTCGCTTACAATGTAGAAATGGTTTGTAGATGGGCAAGAATGGGAACAGATTAAGAAAACCTGTCACAAAAATCTAGGTGAGAGATGTTGATAGCATGAACTAGGGTGATAGCAATAAAAACGGAGTGCTCAGATTTGAGATATTTGTTGGAGATATTACTGAGTATAGATGGTTGTGAATGAGATTGGGGATTGGGGAAGAGGTTATTTAGAGAAAAAAAGTAATGAAGGGCAACTTCTATCTTTCTGTCCTAAGCAACTAACTGGGCAGAGATTGACGCATAAACTGAGATGGAGAAGAGCAGATTTAGGGTATGGGGATAACAGGTAATCAAGTAACCTGTTTTTACATGTTAAATTTAAGTTGGACATTTTGAATATTCACATCAAAATAGAGATGATGAGTACTCGTTTGATTTACTACTTGGTGGTCACTTCATACCAATTTATTAACCTAATGCAAAATTGGCTACTGTTTCTTTCATCACCTTCTTTCTAAGAATTAAGATGCAGTAATCATATTTGCTTCCTGAGCCTGACATTGATTCCTGATACACCTCTTTGTTCGACACATCGACTGCCCATTACAGTTATTTATAAAGTCCATTGATGACTGTGGTTTATGCATTTGAAAGTTACGATTGTATTTGTTGTTCACAGGAGAATTTTACATTACACGGCATTCTAATCTCTCAGAAATCCATGTTGCTTTTCATCTTTGTGTGGATGACAATGTAAAATCTGGAAATATCACTGCTCGTGATCCTGCCATTATGGGACTCCGAAACATACTCAAGGTTTGCTGTACCCATGACATCACAACAATAAGTATTCCTCTCTTGCTAGTGCATGATATGTCAGAGGTGAGCATGTAGAAAAATACCATAATTCTATGAATATGTTAACCCTCTATATTGTATGCTAATAATAATAATTTATTTTATGTTTTAAAAACACTTTTGTTTTTACTAATGGACCTTCGCCTCTCTTACCTAGTTAATAGAATTGAGTGGCATATAATATGAAACTGAATAATCCTTAACCATTTATGTTCAGAGAATTAGAGCATTATTCTATAGTAGATAAACTAAAAAATCAAAGTTATTTTTAGCTTTGTATAAAGCATATAAAGCA
>NW_006443138.1:26710958-26745199 GCF_000325575.1 Pteropus alecto
TCTTTCCCTCCCTTCTCTTTCTCCATTTTTGTCTTAAGTAGCATTAGATTTGCCTCCACGTTTATATTTGGTTTAGGCTAACATTACAATTAGTTTGCATTCTCTGAGTATGCATTAATAGGCAATGGAAAGAGATGCTGTATGACAGGAAGAAGCCAGCTTCATTTTAACATTTTCTCAGGTATGCTCTTTGGATAACACAAGTATTGGATTGTACGTTTAAAACGTGGCATAATCATGCATTCGTTTTATTAAATACTGTACTTTATTTTACATTTTTGTAAAAATCTCTTTCCATAACCGTTTGCTTTCTCTCCTGCTTTCTTCCCTCACCCACACAAAAACTGGTTAGGGGGGTAAGTTGTGAAAATAATACAAAGACTAAAAATTCACCTTTAAATGCTCTTTGAGAACAAAGCAGTCTCAAAACAAACTGGTACAGGCAAGTGCTTCTGGGAAGACCAGGGGTCAGTCTGGTAATGAAGGGCCCATCCGTATCAGCAACTTGATGCCTGCTTGTCTTGAGGTGGCATTTTTTTAAAAAGCAAAATTGCTAATTGGTAAGTGTACACTGTGAATGTCAGGAAAGAAGTTTGATTGTTGATTATTAAAAGTTATTTAGCAAAATGAAAGATGTGTTTTAATGCTATAATTGTAGAATGTAGTGTAAAAGATTTTATGTTTTACTTTTTAGAGTGACTAAGTCTCCACTTAGACTGATTATAAGAGGCCTCATTTTAAAATGCAATACCCTATGTAAACACACAGAAAAAATCAATGCATGTAAAGCAAGATGATTTTATTTTATTTTATTTATTTTGCAAGATGATTTTAAATGGTTTCCCACTTATAATTCATTTGTATTTTCACCAGACACCTGATCGTTTTAAGAGAATTCTGGCTTCATCCTATGAAAACTGCATCAGACTTCCAAATCTCTCTTCCTATTCACTACTATAGCCTCAGTCATACCTAATATGGTATCAGGAGAGATTGTCATAAACATGTTTTTCCCCTGACTGTAGCTTTATAAAGTCTTTGTTTCATCAGGAATTTTTAGCCATTGTTAAGTTATCATCACTAACTAGTCCATCTATAAAAGAGCCTTTGGGGAGTAACAAAGAAAGTTTGTAATGAATTCTAGCCACAAGGAAACATCCAAACATTCCTGCAGCTGGACTCCTGGTTAACCAGTTTATAAAAATGGTCTTATGTAGGTGGGAAACAACCTCAAAAACAGTGTTTCCAAAAGTCACTAAATTCAGATTTACTCCCAGACATCTGACACTACCAGCATTCCCTCTCCCACAAGGTCACGAAAGTTACATGTTTTAAATTGGGACAGCCAGCTGCAGAACATTAAGTTTGTTTCGAAAGTGTCCATTTTAATTCACAAAAGTATATTGAGCCATGGTCTTACCATTTGTTGTATTTAAACATCCATCAGGTCAAGAAGTTTATTCTACAAACTCAGACAACGCTACACAGGATGTAGTGGTAGTATTTGTCTTAGGTTTCCTACAAGGATCTCAGAGCATTTTTGGGTGTTGTTTTCCTTCTCTAACAGAATTGCTAGACATTCAGTTACCATGTCTTAGTGTGCGCCTAATGATAATAATTTCTGAAACAGTGTGTGTCCTATAGTAAATAAAAAGAGCTGTAGAAATTAATTGCAATGTTTTTTTAAAAGGGAAATGAAACCATCTATCAGCAAGAAGAAAGATATATTATTACCAGTTTTATCTCTATAGATCTTTGTAATCTGAAGATAAGGTCATACTAGAGTCAGTCTAACCTGATAGATGTGAAATGAACCCACAAGTCCAGAATCTTGAATTCCTGACTTTATTTTTACTATAAATCATTGAATAGTTTGGGACTAAGGAGTTTTAGTTGTTGTAATTGTGGTTGGTGAAGATGTTTATTTTTAACTTTTTATTAGAATATAATACACATATAGTAAACTACATGTATCATAAATATATAGCCCAATTTTCACAAACTGAACACCAATGTAACCAACACCCAGATGAAATAGAATGTTACCAGCACCCCAGAAGCCACCCTTGTGCTCCCTTCCAGTCACGTAAGCCACAATCCCTCCAAAAGGGTAACCACAATTTTCACTTAGAAAAGCATAAATTAGATGTGTTTTTGTAGTTTATATAAGTAGAATGAATCTTATAGTACATACTCCTGTATCTGGCTTCTTTCACTCACTATTATGTGAAATTTATTTATATTACTATTTGTGGTTGTAGACTGTTCGATCATTCCATTGTGTGACTACACCACAATTATTTAGCCGTTTTACTACTTATGGACATTTGGGTAGTTTCTAGTTTTAATTATTATAATGAATGTTGCTATGAACATCCTAGTACATATATGTTGGCATTTCTGTTGAGTATATACTTAGGGATAGAATTGTTAGGTATCAGGAAATGCATGTTTCACTTTGATAGATAAAGCCAAATAGTTTCCCAAAGTAGTTGTACTTAACCCCATTGTTTTTGAATGTGGAATGTGAGAAACCCATACTAGTTCTCACCTTCTGATAATGGCTGTGAAACTGATTAATGCAAGTGTTTCGGATATGTCAGAGGCACATACTTGAGAGTAAAGAATAGTCTTGCAGTTTCTCTCGTGGGAGCGTAAACTCAAAAAATTATTCTATCTGACTTCCAAGACATACAGCAAAGACCTAAAAGTATATACCAACTAAATCTTAATCACCTCTGTAGTCCAGTCTTACCCTGATCAGAAGATTAAAGTCGAGTAGTCAAAGTATTGCTATTAACTTTAGATAGGTGGTACCATCTGCATTTATCATCAGAATTGACTTTTTAATTCCAATTTCACATGTTTAGAACTTATTCTGCGTGTTCAGTGCCCACTTATCATCTAAAGTATAGCTGTAGGGCCCAATTTTCTGCCTCAGTTACAAGTCTGAAGTGTTTCACATGATCCGTTCAACTTTTTCAATGGATTTCTTTCACAGTGTGTTCTCATGGGTATGACAATAAGATTTAGTTACTTGGACATTACTTAGAACCCATGATCAAAATTTTCTCGACGGTTACCTGACCTACTGTTTTGTGTACCCCATATACTGTAAATATATACTAACATTTGTTTCCAGAAGAAAGCTCCTTATGCAACTGCAGACCACGTCCCATGACCTTATTGACTTCTAAAGCTTATAGTTTACCTTTTCCAAGGACTCAAAGCCATTCTTTTTAGGTGCTAGTTTGAAGCAAAGAAAAAATGACAGGGTTGTTTGGGATGGAGTCTCTATGTAGGCAAATGAGAGATTTAAAAACAAGTAGGATGTGCATCAACTGTCTTATCTTTTCTTTCAAATTTATATGCTATAAGCAGCATTAAGATAAGTAAATGGAATATGAGGGCTTATATCCTATGAAAATTAAATTGTCTATCACTTCAAAGATAGCCTGGGATCTTGCCATGAATTAGTATTTTGGTGTGTTCTCTAATGAAACTTTGCATTAATTCACATCATTCTGAAGAGTGCGAAGTTCATAATTTCTCTCATAAATATTTGTTCTAGATCATGCTATTAATCACATGTATACAGAAAGCATGAAAGTATGGTATTAATGGATAAAAGATGATGATCCTTTCTTCCCATCTACTTTTGATCAAACCATTAGAACCATCTCTGTGCTAACTTGTGCTTCAGTCTTTCATTATTACCATTATTATCCATATTTTAACACATTGGGGTAATATCTGTTCTAATATTGGTGTTCAAGGCTAGCCCTGCTGAAGCTCTGTGCTTACAATTCACATTAGTACATTTGTGAGCAGTGATTCTTAGGCTTGACCTTAGCTTGAAATAATTCAAAGGTTAAGCATAGATGTCAATAAATCATAGATTATAAGACAAGTTACTGTCAGATAATACTTTGTTATATATAAAAATGAGTATCTTATAGTAATTTAAAGAGTAATAATTTCTTGATTCTGATTATTTTCAAGGTATTTTTGAAAAATGGTATATTTTAAAGTGAAGCATATACTCAGTTATACTTCAGTATTTGTACCTTAATGACCAGAATTCCTGTAATTCCACAGCTATTATTTTATAGTATAGAAAACAATTTAGTTGTAGTCTATTGCTTTAGATATATATACCATTGAAAACCCAAAATGAATTAGAGTTGCTGAAGCATTTTCCCTGTCATCGTTTGATACAATATATTCTCCTTATTCTTGGTAGTTGCATAGACAGCCTCACTTTTAGTAATATACTACCATAAGATGTTAATAATAGGGGAAACTGGATGTGAGAGTATATGAAAATTCTCTACTATTTTTGTAATTTTTTTGTAAATCTGAAACTGCCAAAAAATAAAGTCTCTTTTTTAAAGATAATCAGATAATACCCTTTCAGATCTATTAAATTAGTAATAATGTTAAATAATCAATAATATTTAAATGTCCAAATACTGGTGAACACATGGTGAAATTGGATGGTGCGTGTATTGCTAATGGCTAATGTAAATTGATCTAACCTTTTAGGGAAGAACCTAAATTTTATTTCACTAATCTACAGAAGTATCCCAAGAAATCATTCAAAACCATGATTATAGACGATAGGTAGACACACACACAAACACACACACACACACACACACACAAATATGTTCATTGCAATGTAATTAACAAAAAAAGTGGAAATCTAGCTATAAGGGGCTGTTTAAGTTATGATACATTAATTCAATAAATAGCAATTTTTAAATTGTGTTCTGAAGAACCACCCAGGATCCAGCCCCTTCTGAGAGCAAGATTAAAAATATTTTCAAAATAATAAGGCTTTATTGTTTTTTTCATTCTCACTCTTAAATGAGCATCAATGGGTTTTTCCAGAAGCTGCATGCTGTATGATAACACCACAGATGGAATGCAGAGGCAGATAAGAGAATCCAAATGTCTTCTATTAAGCCAAGCATTAATGAGATTTCAATGGAAAGTATATTTACTTTCCATTAAAAAAATGTTACATTAGCATGTTTATTGTTGTTTTTAAATGAAATTAATATTTTTATTAGTTTTCATTTTTAATACAATAAATAGTAAGAGATATAATCCACATTAACGAAAGCTCATCAGAATCATCAGCGACTTTTAAGAGTATAAAAAATAAAAAGAACCTAAGACCCAAAAAGATTGAGAATCACTGTGATGAAATAATAAACATTTTATTTATTTAGTTTTTTAGGCGAGGCAACCCTTGGTTGACCTCACAGATTGCAAGGACCTTGTCAGCTTACAATCCCTTATTTTTTTTATTTTTCATGCCTATAGCACCTGGTCTTCCTAGGTGGTCTCCCATCCAAGTTCTAACCAGGCCCAACCCAGCTTAGCTTCTGAGATCAGACGGGATCGGGCTTGTTAAGGGTAGCATGGCTGTAGAAATAATAAAGATATTATTGTTATGAAGACTTGCAACATGGGAAAATAATTCTAATGATAGTGAAAAGAAAAGAAATTTAAAATGGCATAATCGTTGATCATAACTGGAAAATTATAAATGTGTTGGTTAGAGTCTGACACTAGCACTTGTGTGCTCACTTGGTCCAAGATTAGGCGGGAACATAGAAAAATGGATGCATTTGGTTTGTTAGGTGACTGGGATGGGCTATTTGTTTATTTCTATTACTTTTGTAATAACATAACATTTTAATGAATTGCTTATTCAAATATACAAATTAATAGAATTATTTAAGTTAACGTTGAGAGTAGTAGGTGGAGTTTCTACATCATTTATATTTTTGTTTAGAATTATCTAGAAAGTTTTAAGGTTATGTTCATTTAAAAATTATATTTACTAGGCTAATTAGTTAGCATTTCACAAGAACTGTATAACAGCCAGAAGAACTCATAGGCTTGAAATACAAAGGAAATTCAGCTGAAATTAGCAAATAGTTACCTGAATCTGTTCACAATTGGATGATCAACATATATAAATTAAAATCCGACTATGTATTTTTTTTTTACAAAGTTCTGTTTTTAAAAAGATTTGTTTCCGTTTTTAGGAAATGACTATACCGTGGTGCTTAAGGAGAGCAGAACTCGTGTTTAAATGTGTCAAAGGTGAGTATAATCTTATATTTGACAATGACCTATTTATTTCTTCTTCCAAATATTAAAAGTAGAGCAACCCAGGAGAGAGAATGTGAGTTACTCCTGTCATCTGGTGCTTTAATTAAATGGTTTATTTAAAAAGCAAATATTTCATAATGGGCTTTTTTACTTATCTTTTTCTAGTCACAAAATAAACAAATATCCAGCCCTCTTGAAATGCAGGATATTTGGATGTTATTTATATTTTGCTCTATTACAGTTCTCTATTGCTTTTTATTTTCTTAAAAAGAAAAAAAAGTAGAGCCACATGTTTAATTAGACTTTAATAACCTTTTTTGGTTTCACTGTATCGAAACTAAATAGGACTTGAGAAATCATAAGAATCTGTTGACAAAACTATATTAAAGCTCTCTGGCATGGAGAATTAAGAATTGCAGAAGCCTCTGATATAGGCAGCGGCGAAGCCCCAATGTCTTGATCTAAGAACTGAAGATGCAAAGCCCCACAATGAAAATTCAGTTTATTTCAGTAAAAGATGGGTAGGTTTGAAGACCAGAACGCATAATTCTGCAAAATCTATTGTTCTGTTTTAGGTTTCATGATGGAAATGGCTTCATGGGATGGAGGAATTTCTAGGACAGTGCAATTTCTGGTACCACAGGTGTGTTATCTGAATAGCTCTCATCCCACTTTAATCTGTTATAATATTCCTCACAGATACAGTGAGTACACTGCCCTAAACTCAATATAATGACAAAATGCTGACAGCTTCTTGTTTTTTAGAGGGAGAAATGTTTGTATGCCATAAAGCTGCTTAGTTTTTTGTCAAAGATGTCAGCATCTACTACTCAGGAGTTCTTTTATTTGACCCCAAAATCAAACTTGACTTATCTTTCCTTTGTTTTCAATTGTTCCCATTTATGTAGATTTTGGAGAGTTTATAAATAAGGACATAAGCAGAGAATGATTGTGTATTCTATATAGACCTTAGCAAAATTAGTGGTACTTGTGTTATTGATTACACTAGTGTTATCTAGGGATTTTTCTGGTAATCGAACCTGTTATTTGATAGAAACAACAGGGTCTCAGAGGACCGAGCCAGGAAAACAGGCCCTGTCCATAGCTGTGCAGTTAAATCAGTCATGAAAGATAATTTTTATATATTGTACTCCATATCTAGAACTAGTTCCATAATTTAAAATATTTTTAATTTATTAAAAAATAAATGTTTTAACAAATACAAACTTATTTTAACCTCTTACAGAGTATTTCTGAAGAAATGTTTTATCAACTTAGTAACATGCTTCCCCAGATCTTCCGTGTGTCATCAACACTTACTCTGACATCTAAGCACTAAACCCTTATAGATCATCGTGCTGGCAGAAGAGGATTGTTAAACTCTCCAGGAACTTGAGCTATGTTGGGATTCTGTCAAGCAAAAGATGCCCAGAAAGAGAACTTGCGACTCAAGCCACAAATCAAATCATGATAGATGTCTATTAAACATTCCAAAAATTCATCTGTTGTACAGGCTAGTCATCAGCCCCTCACTTACACATGTATTCTTAAAGTCTCTTTATGAAATAATGTCTTTTTTTTCCATTGTAATGCCTTACCTGTGAATATTAGTAAGTTAAAACTTCCTGTATCACACGTGGACACTTGATGTAGGAGATTGTTCACTATAATTTTCATAGTGACATTTGTCTTTCCTCAAAGGTTTGAATCATATCAGGTGCAAGGGTTAACTAAGCATACAAATACAATCTTCCTTCAACTTTATTTGCCGAGTGAAAATTAAAAAGCACTGAAATATACATTGCAAGTATAGCTGTCTTGTGAAAATCTTTTTGCAGAAACAAATATATGAGACATGGTACTTATTCTTTTAAATTCACCTATTTCAAAATCTTGCTTTTTAATATACTCTTTCTAAAGTTTTATTACGTTCAGAGTCAGAAAAAGACTGGATACTTTACCTCAGTCTCATCTTCCCTATGTAACCTTGCCCTTGTTTGTTAATAACATTTCATGGGCTGAAAAAAAATAATGTGTTTATTTGCAAGCTCGATGGAAAGTTAGTCTAAACTAGCACCTGGCAGTAATTTTGCGCTTATCAGCATTGTGACAGACAATGAAGGTCATTTTCATTCTTCCTTCCTGCTTCCTGCATTCTGTTTCCTTAACCATTCTCTTTGCATTTCTTTGCTGATAGCTCTGTCCCCATTTCTGATCTGTTTCCTCTTCTTTTCCATTATCTTTCTTTGGAGAACTACTTTCTAAGATTCTACGTATCACTTATGTACCCCATCTATAACATTTACAATGAGTAGTGGCTACATTGACCAAAGGCATTACAAAAGCAATAGTTTCATTAAATTCAAATTGTATGGACATTGTAACTGGCCTGTGGAATGAAATAGAGGACTTTTGACATCATGATAAGTTGGTATATCTTGATTCCAAGAAAAAAAAGTACTCTATTAGTATGCCTAAAAGTAATAACTTATAGAAACTCTTTTGGCATGTAAAATGCTTTCCCATAGCATAGAATATGTCTTGATTTTCTACTCGAGGAAGCTACTGTCCAAATAACAACACTAAGAATGCCTATTCCACACTATGTTCATTACACTGACACTTTCCAAATCCTTTTCAGGGGAACCTGGTGTTCTGCCCTGAGATCAAGAAACTTTTCCTGGCACCATTGTTACCATTACGACTGCTTATAATGCAAAGCAAGGTAGACAGAGGTAGAAAGTAGGGGTGTGCCAGAGCACCGTCAGAGACTGTTTTAGTTTATAATATGATAGGTCAAGTTGGAGGTATAATGGGATCAATCAATAAAAGGCATTCAAAAAGAGGTATTGAGAATCTCTCCACGGAATTCCTTTAAGTATACAGCCAACAGCTTTCAAGGTGTATCCAGGGTCAGGGTATAGGAATAAAGGGCTCATTCACAGAAACTTGGTGAATGCTCCTGTCCAGCCCTTCCTTTGTCACCTCACGACTGTTTTATTAAATTATTTATAAAGAGGTGGCTTTCACTCTGGGGCAATTTAAAGTTTTTATTTAGCCTATGAAACCAAGATGAATTTATTAAATATTCGTTTTTCACATGGCACTATTATGAAATATACAAAAGTGGTAAGATTAGAAAAATGCTTATGTTACATCCTGTCACACCAATCACTAAGCTGATAACAAATATATAACTTAAGGTACTAATTACATGAATTTAAGTAGTGGGGATTTTAGTGAATCAGTAGATGAGGTAATCTGGAGTTCTGTAGTTGGATTGGGAAGGATGAGATTATGACCTTTTTCTGAGTATTTCAGAGGGCTTCCTGGAGGTGAGTAGTTTCAGGAACTTCATGAATGATATGAAACAGGTACCTCAGTAGGCTGAGCCTAGAAGGGGCATTCCAGGTATAAGGCGCTGATGGGAGCAGAAATAGAATGAAGGGAGGCAGTGATAAACAGAAGTTGAGAGAAGCTAACCACAAGAGCTTTTTGAAGGTAGGGGTGTAGGATCCTGTGCCCTAGCATGAATAAATAATTATGTATTCCTGAACCATGACAATCTGATCCTCAAGGCCTTAAAAATATGCTTTGGAAATCAGGCAGGGGTGTTGAACCTGATGTCTCCATTCCATGTTGCTCTTTTCTCTCTCCCCATTTCTCAAAGAAACCAAGCAAGGCTGTAACCTTGCCATTGGTCAAGAAGTATGGCACCAGCTGTTCTCAGCATGACAATGTGACTGGAATGGAAGAAATGCATGAAAAAGAATTTCAACAGAAACAACTTAGCTTGTCTGGGAGTTGGCAGATCTCTTGCTGGCACAGGACACATTTTTATTTGTATCACTTCAGTTGGATTGTGTCTAATTCTCACAAGAAGAAAAGATGTTCCACAAAGGAAAGATGAATTTATGGAAACATCCCTGCTCCCCGAGAAGAATGAGCAGAGCTGTTTTGAAAGAATGGACAAAGATTAAAGAATGGATCTTCGGGGCTATTTTTCAGTTTCTAGGAGAAAATGATTGATTTTCTCTTACTTTTCTCACTTAGATGAAATTGGACTGCTTTGCTCAAAAGAAGTTACAGCAGTGTAAAAATTCTAATTTTAAAATAATAAAAATAATTTTACAACGCCTGTTTATACAAAGGTGCCATGTATTCAGAACCCTTTAAATCAATAGTTTTCTTTCACCGTCAAAGAACATTTCCTCCCATATTTCCCTAAAATGTTTCGAAACTTTTACTTAGTAAATTGAAATCATTTGAGGAGTAGTCTTTTTGTTAATCAAAGACATGTCTGGGGAGCTGTGATAGACAGTATTAGCAAGTGATACATAGTATCATTACATAGGATTATCATATAATTCCAGGCAAATTTACAAAAACAAAAACAAAACCTTGCCATTTTATTTAACGTGTGAGGTTTCATCCTAGTGAAATGTATTTCTGGAAAGATTTTTTAAATAGCTCAATGACATGTTTAAGACACCTTTAAGGACCACTAATTCAAGGAACTGCAAGCTGGGGACCACAACTTTAGACAAATATTTACATGAGAGTACATTACAAAGGGAGGGCAGAGATGAGGACAACATAAGTAGTAGATTGACCCCGAGAATCCTATTCAATAAACAAGTGTTTGCCAAGTTTCTTCCATGCACAAAGGTGCAATGCTAAGCAAGATCCAGCCTCTACAAGGCTATACAAAGGCAATGGGACTTGGAGAACTATTTGATTAAAAAAAAGACTTGGCAAGGTTTTCTGTGATCTGTGATGCTGACGATTTCTAATGACCAGAACAAAATCTCAACTAAAGCAGGAGAAGGGATGGCTAGCCACCTCAGGGTCCCTGCAGCACTGATATGTGCTTGCGATATCCTATTTAAATACAAAGCTAAAATTATTGTGATACACTCCACATCTGTCTAGTTGTTCTTTTCCCATTTTCCCACAGGAAAATAGGGCTCCTAATATATCTAAATCTAAGATATATCAGACTTTCTAATACTGACCTAAGACTTGGCTGAATTTCATGCTCTGTATCAGAGGTGCCCAACCCCCCGGGCCACGGACCCGTACCTGTCTGCGGCCTGTTAGGAACCTGGCCGCACAGCAGGAGGTGAGTGTGGTGAGTAAGTGAACATCTGTATTTGCAGCTGTTCCCCAGCGCTAGCAACACCACCTCAGATCATCGGGCATTAGATTCTCATAGGAGCCCGGATCCCTGGCGCCAAAAAGGTTGGGGACTGCTGCTCTGTATAGCCAATCCTCATTAATTGTGGACTCAATATTTTACTAATTCCCCTACTTCCTATAATTTATATGTAACTACAAAATAAAGTCATTTACAAAAGCACAGAATCATCCTCAAAAGCAATAGTTTCATCAAGTCTAAGTCGTACGGATGTTGTCACTGGCCCACAGAATGAATTGGAGGACCTTTGGCAGCACTTTTGGCATCATTTATGGCTGTGTGCAGAGCAGTGAAAAATTCGAGTCACCCAACACACACATTAGCTAAGAGGAGCAAGGTGACTCTCTGCCTTCTTGTTCCAGCTCTTATAAACAAGTGTCCTTTTCACAGTCTATTTACTGCCACATTTTTTGCATTTTTGTGCTTTTTATTGGTGATTTTGCTATTTAAAGTAGCCCCCAAGTGTAATGCTGAAGAGCTGTCTAGTGTTCTAAGTGTAAGAAGGCTGTGATGTAACTTATGGAGAAAGTATGTATGTTAGATAAGCGTTGTCCGGGCATGAGTTATAGTGCTGCTGATCCTGAGTTCATTGTTAATGAATCAACAAACAGTAAGGTGTCTTTAAACAGTAAGACTTAGAAAAAGTTTATGTATTGATCAGCTGATGAAATGTGATGAGAGGCTTGCGGGAACCCAGCCCTGTATTTCTCCCAGTAGTAATGGTTCAGTATTGGCTAATTCAGTGTTCACAGCATGAAAATCAACTGTGTATGTGTCTTCTCACACAGGTAAGAGAGCATAGAGAGCTGTCTGTGGATATCTTTGGCACATGGAGAATGAAACCTGGAACACATTACCAGAGAAGCAAACAGAACTTTCCCGGAGATGTTTAGGAATTAAGCAGAAACCATGCTGTCACAGGTTAGGTATGACATCTGCAGAAAGAGAATGTATTGGTGGTTCTCTTCCTCCCTTTTTCATTCTCCTGCTTTCTATCCTTCTCTCCTTTTTCTTTCTTTATAATGAGTTCCTGGTTTCTTGTTATCAGCAAATCTATGCTCAAAACTCTTGACAGTATAACATCAGAGATGGAGAGCACAGTCCTTAGACAAACCTGATTCAAGTACAGCCTCCCTGATTTACTTGCTATGGCTGTTACATTGGGCATATTACTTAACCTTCCCAAGCATGTTTCCTCATATGTAAACTAGAAAAATTTAATAATAGTATCTACTTCACTCGATAGTTGGAAGGATTAAACAAGAAAGTGCACACTACCTGGCATACAGTCATTCTATAAATATTTGCCACTATTATCCTTCCTTCCCTCTTTCCTTCCTGTCTCCCCTTCCTTCCTTCCCTCCTTCCTGTCTGACCTTTCTCCTTCTTTCCTTCCTTCCTTTCACTAGATAGTAAGGATACTGAGTTGCTTAAAACACTGTGTCCTCAAGGAGTTTACAGCCTAATTGAATTGGGAAAAGAACACATTGCAACTCACAGCACCAGCCAGCATATAATAAGGATGTACAGTTGTACAGAATACGGTGGGCATAGAGTGCTGTGGAAGTCAAAATAGAAACATGAGCAGTGCATTGGGCCAAGAGCGATGTGAACCCATGAGAACAGACTGCTTAGCCCTGCCTTTTTCTGGCATTGAGTGGGTATCCTCTGAGAGCCCTTGTCATTCTCAATAGGTCAAGCACAAATCTTCCTGTTGGAAAGACGGAAAGTTACCTGTGCCAGTAGCAGTGACTTCAGACAGAAACGACAGGGCAGGTTAGAAGGCCAGGAGGAAGTCACGAGGTAGGTGACTAACCCTGTATTTGAGTGGAGCAGGATGGACTATCACATTTTTATCAGATGAATCTATATTTTAGACAAAACAGTAGTATAAAGTAGCTATGAAATTTAAAATCTCCTTCCCCATGTAGAAGCTATATAGAATTTGTCCTTGAAATGCATCCCTAGCTCATCTCTTGTGACTCTCTTGTCAGTAAGCTGATTAGATGCTTACTGTTCTTACAAATGACTGAGGCTAGAAGATTAAATGCTTGGAAGGTACAGGGAAGATGTCCTGGGGATGAGAGAAGAGGATTAGAACTCAGAAATCACTAGTCTACTTAGTTTGCTGTGTGCACGTCATGTGTGTGTGTCAGGGGAGGGCCGGGGATGGGGGGTGGCAGTGAGAGGGGAAGGAGTAATAGGAAAAGTATGTCTTTTTGTTTTTTAAAATCATTTTGGCTATCTTGTCTAGAGAAGCACATTGATGCATTTATTCTTTTGTCTGAATTTTCTTTTATTGTGAAATATTTCAAACATACAGAAAAGTTAGGAGAATTATATAACAAGCATGTATCCACTACCTATACTTGTTAAATTTTAACATTATGCTATATTTGCGTCAAGTCTCTCTTTTTTTAAGACATAAAACATCAAAGCTATAGTTGAATCCCTCTCCCTTTGTCCCTCCCCAGTTTTGTTCTCCCTCCTTGTATCAACTATTTCTGAGTAACAAACCACTCTAAAACAGTGGCTGAAACAGTAAGCATTTATTATTCGTCACAACTCTATGAGTTACATTACCAGTTTTTCTGGTCTTACCTGAGCTCATCCGTGAGTCTTTAGACCTACATTAGTAGGTTACGTAGGCGGCTCTGATGATCTTGGCTAGTCTCTCTTACATGTTTGGAATTCGGACTAGGATAATCTCAGCTAGGACAGCTGGACTTTCCTTCACTGCTTCTCAACCTTCAGGAGAGTAGCCCAGACATGTTCACATGGCGGTAGCAGGGTTGGAAAAGGGAAAGTGGAATCGTGCAATGCCTCTTGAGGCCTAGACTCAGAATTGACCACCTGCCATTCCATGTTCAAGAAGTGTGGAAATAGACTCCACATTTTGATGAGAAGTGCTGCAAAAGTCACATGGCAAAAAGAATGGACACAGTATGGGGAGAAGAATTGGGGATATTTTTGTGATCAATCTGTCATACTCTCCTCAGCAGTAACTACTTTCTTAATTTTGTTGTTCTTTATTCTCATGGGTTTATTTATAGTTTCAGTGCATAACTATATAGTGTATATCTATATATAGTATAGCTATGTGTCATATTGAAATGTGCCCAAAGTGTCATATTGAAAGCATTGTTTTCTATATATAATTTAACAACTTCTTTTTGAAAATTCAGTACCATACTTTTAAGAGTTAACTATGTCGCTGTAGATAGAGCTAGTTCACTAATTTTATGTTATATATTATTTTGAATACTCTGAATTTATATATATCCAAATTTATTCTATTGATGGACAATGAGGTTACTTTCACTTTTGTGCCATTTTATACTGTGCTACAACAACCACATTCTTATAAATGCATCATTGTGCACATGTGTTAGAGTTTCTCTAGGATATATCTATGAGTGGAATTTGATAGTTTCAAATTTAACTGCAAAGTGGTTGTACCAAATTCCCCTTCAACTGGCAGTATATGAACACTCCTTTTTCTCCATATCCTCATATAAACTAGGCAAAAACTTTTAGATATTTAAATTTTGCCATTCTGATAGGTATGATATAGTAGTATCTCACTGCTGTTTTGTTTCACATTTCTGTTGTTACTGGTGATGTCGAGAAACATAGAGTATAGTGGCCATTTTGCTTTTCCTTTTCATGAATTCTCTGAATCCTTTGTTTTTTTTTCTGTTGGGTTGTTTGTCTTTTTCATATTTATTTGTAGACATTTTTTCCACATTCTTTAACTATATTCTTTATAACTTTATGTTATTCTTGCATGTCTCTTTCCCCAGTTTATAATTTACCTTTCACTTTTTGTTATGTTTTATTTTTCACAGAGGTGTTAAATTTCCAATTAGTACAGTTTATCACTCTGAAATCTGAGCAGGGAAGCAAAAATAAATCAACATTGAGACCCTTCATGGTAAAACTGCAGAACATCAAAAACAAAGATAAAATTCTTTAAAAAACTTAAATTTTTTTTTAATCAAGCAAAGACAGACTTGAATTACAATTTCAAAGACAGCAGAATTCTCAACATCAACAACATATGTCCAAAAATGCTAAGAAAATAATGGCCAACTTAAATTTTATATCCAACAAAGTATCATAAAAAGCCATAAACACACACACACACACACACACACACACACGCACACACACACATTTAATTTAAAGGAGACGTTTTTAACTAACAGAAGCCACTTAAAGATTTTTCCAAAGATTTACTTCAGGGAGAAGGAAACTTAACCTCAAAGGAAGAGAGGATTTCTCAGGTGAAAGAACATGTGATTTATTCATGCAGAACAGTAAAAAGCCAAGAGAGAGTTAACCAAGGCATCAATGAAAATGTTTAGTTATTTTTGGATTTTCCGAAATACCTAAAGATTTTAGCCATGGAGCACACATGGCAGACTACCTCCATGTAATGCCTGCTGGTATCCTTCTATTGGCACATCCATGTTAGTTAAATCAAGATTGTATCATTTCCCTCATCAGAATTTCTCAGTCTCTAAACCTTTATGTCATATTTTCTGTTTATGTTACATTCTAAGTCAATGTCTTTTATCTACAGTTCACTGTCCCTCTGAACTTGTATCTAATTTGCTATTTAATTACTCCAACGTCAAGGACCATAATATTTTTCATCTGGAAATTCTATTATATAAATTCTATGTTATTTCAATTCTAGAAATTCTTTTTAAATCTGCCTGGTCTTTTCCCATAGTGTCTTATTCTTTTCTTATGTTTTATAGTCCTTTGACTTTAGTCATTTAAGGTACATTTATTATATTAGACCACTAAATTATCTTTTTAATTTTTTTGATAGTAACATTTAAGTTCAACTCTCTTAGCAAATTTTAGTTAAATAATACAGTGTTATCAACTGTAGTCACTATGTTTTACATTACATCTTCAAACCTTATTCATTCTATAGCTGACAGTTTGTGTCCTTTTATCAACCTTTCCTGATTTTCCCCAACCTCCAGCCCCTGGCAATCACTTTTTTACTCTCTGTTTCTATGAGTTTTATTTTTTAAAAATATTTCACATATAAGTGATACCATAAAGTATTTGTCTATTTCTGTCTGGCTTATTTCACTTAGCATAATGTCTTCAATATCCATCCATGTTGTCACAAATAGCAGGATTTCCTTCTTTCATATATATATACACACACACACACACACACATACATATATATATACGCACACATATATATATGTAATATGTATGTATGACCTATATATGGTATGTACATATACATATATACACATATGTATAAATTCTATATTATTTTCAATTCTAGAAATTCTTTCTAAATCTGCCTGGTCTTTTCCCATAGTGTCTTATTCTTTCTGTA
This sequence comes from Pteropus alecto, assembly GCF_000325575.1. Lineage (NCBI taxonomy): Eukaryota > Metazoa > Chordata > Mammalia > Chiroptera > Pteropodidae > Pteropus > Pteropus alecto. The sequence continues at coordinate 26,727,659 of NW_006443138.1, forward strand.
TCATTTATAGTCCTTTGACTTTAATCATTCAAGGTACATTTATTATGTATGCACACAGTGAAATATATATCACAATGTGATATAGTTATCTCACGTTTTTAAGTTTCCATTCCTTGGCTGTTGTGAATAATGCTGCAATGAACATGGGAGTGCAGATATCTCGTTAATATCCTGTTTTCATTTTCTTTGCCTGTATATACCCAGAAGTGGGATTTCTGGATCATATGGTAGTTCTATTTTTAATTTTTTGAGGAACTTTTATGCTCCTTTTCATAGTGGCTATACTAATTTACATTCTGACAATGCACACAGTTTCCTTTTTCCACATTCTCACCAATACTTATTATCTCTTGTCTTTTTGATGAAAGCCATTCTAAGAGGTGTAAGGTGATATCTCATTGTGGTTTTGATTTGCATTTCTCTAATGATTAATGATGTTGAGCACTTTTTCATGTACCTATTGGCCATTTGTATGTCTTTTTTGGGAAAAAATGTCTACTTAAGTCCTCTATTCATTTTTCAATCACATTGTTTTGTTGTTGTTGTTGTTGTTGTTGTTGTTGTTGTTGAATTGTATGAGTCCTTTATGTATTTTGGATATTAACCCCTTATCAGATATCAGGACTACAAATATTCTCTCCCATTTGGTAGGTAGTCTTTTGATATTGTTGATGGTTTTCTTCGCTTTGCAGATTTTTTTTTAGTTTGATTTAGTCTCACATTGATTTTTGCTTTTGTTGACTTTGCTTCTGGTGTCAAATCCAGAAAATTATTGCCAAGGGCAATGTCAAGGAGCTTACACCCTAAAAGATTTTCTTCTAGGAGTGTTATGGTTTCAGGTCTTACATTCAAGTCTTTAATGCATTTTGAGTTGATTTTTGTGACTGGTGTAAGACAAAGGTCTAGTCTCATTCTTTTGCATTTGGCTGTCTAGTTTTCCCAACACCATTTGTTGAACAGACTTTCTTTTCCCCATTATATATTCTTGACAACTTTGTCATAAATTAATTGACCATTTATGTGTGGGTCTAGTTCTGGGCTCTATTTTTTCCATAGATCTATGTATTTGTTTTTATGCCACTGCCATAGTGTTTTGATTACTATAGCTTTGTAATATTACTTGAAATTAGGAAGTGTGATGCCTCCAGCTTTTTTGTTCTTTCGCAAGATTGCCTTTTCTATTTGAAGACTTTTGTAGTTTCATACAAATTTTAGGATTTTTTTTTTCTATTTCTGTGAAAAATACTATTGGAACTTTGATAGGGATTGAACTGAATCTGTCAGTTACTTTCAGTAGTAAGGACATGTTAACAGTATTAATCCTTCCAATCCATGAGCATGGAATATCTTTTCATTTATGTGTGTTGTCTTCAGTTTTTTTCATCAGCGTCTTATCGTTTTCAGGGTAGAGATCTTTCACCTCCTTGGTTAAATTCTTTCTCAAGTATTTTATTCTTTTTAATGCAATTGCAAATTGTTTTCCTAATTTCTCTTTCTAATAGTTTGTTGTATAGAGATACAACTGATTTTTATATATTGATTTTATGTCCTGCAACTTTACTGAATTTATCTATTAGTTCTGACAGTTTTTTTGCTGGAGTCTTTATGGTTTTCTATGTATAATATCATGTCATCTGGAAATAATCAATCTCTCTCTCTCTCTCTCTCTCTCTCTCTCTCTCTCTCTCTCTCTCTCTCTCTCTCTCGTTACCTGATTGCTGTAACTAGGACTTCCAGTACTTTTTTGAATAAAAATGGCAAGAGCGGGCATCCTTATCTTGCCCCGGATCTTAGAGGAAAAGCTATCAGCTTTTCACCATTGAGGATGATGTTAGCTATGCACTTGTCATGTATGGTCTTTATTGAGGGATGTTGTCTCTATACCCAGTTTACTGAGAGTTTTTATATGAATGAATGTTTAATTTTGTCAAATGCTTTTTCTGCATCTATTGAGATGATCATATGGTTTTTATCCTTCATTTTGTTATTGTAGTGTATCACATTGTTTTGTGGATGTTGAACTATCTCTGCAATAAATGCCACTTGATCATGATATATGATCTTTTTAATGTGTCATTGAATTTGATTTGCTAATAATTGGTTGAGGATTTTGCACCTATGTTCAAGGATATTGGCCTGTAATTATCTTTTCTTGTAGTTTTCTTTTCTGGCTTGGCATCAGGATAATTCTGGTCTCATAAAATGAGTTTTAAAGTATTCCCTTCTGTGTGTGTGTGTGTGTGTGTGTGTGTGTGTGTGTGTGTGTGTGTATGTTTCCGGAAGAGTTTGAGAAGAATTGGTATTCGTTCCTCTTTAAAAGTTTGGAAGAATTCACCAGTAAAGCCATCTAGTCCTGAACTTTTCTTTGTTGGGAGATTTTTGATTACTGGTTTAACCTTCTTAATAATAATTTGTCTGTTCAGGTTTTCCATTTCTTAATGATTCAGTTTTGGTAGAATGTATTTTTCTAGGAATTTACCATTTTGTTTAGGTTGTCCATTTTTTGGCATATAATTGTTCACAGTAGTCACTTATGATCTTTTCTTTGTGTTTGTGTGGTATCAGTTGTAATGTCTCCTCTTAATTTGTAATTTTATTTGCATTCTTGTTAAGTCTAGTTAAACGTTTATTTTGCTTATCTCTTTTAAAAACCAGGTTTTTATCTCTATTTCATCTATAGCCACTCTGATCTTTATTTCCTTCTACTAACTTTGGGCTTAGTTCTTATTTTTCTAGTCTCTTAAGGAGTAAAGTTCAGTTGTTGATTCAAGCTCTCTTTTCTTAATGTAGGCATGTAAGACCATTTAATTTTCTGAAGTTCTTTGGAACCTCTTCTATTTCTGTAGTCTGCAATACATAGTAGGTTGTGTTCTTGTTTACTCTGCAATTTTTTATTATGAGGTTAAGTTCATTGAATCTTTTTAATAAATCTATATAATCTGAGTTGAAGGTATGTCCCTCCAGCAAGGTTTAAGATATGTTTCTTTTAAGCTGTCTAAGGGTATTCTTGGCTTAGTACCAAATTTTATGTTAATTTATTAAAATTGTCCATTTGATAGTGTAAATTTGAACTCTAAACTTGCTCATGGCATGAACTCCCCCCGCCCCCGCCACACACACACAGGCATTGATCTCAAGCTATATTTATGTTAATGAATCAGGTTTTAACAGATACATGCAGATAAATACTTACCAGTATAATTAAATACTTATACTCTTCTAAGTCCTATGCTGCTTGACCTAGTGCATAAATTTAGGATGGGGGGTTCAACCTCTGTAACCAAGTCTCAAACTTATATTGGTGAAAGTATCATAAAATTTTAAAATTCAAGTCCAAGCTAAAATGCCAGCTCTGCTCTGAAAAGGTATTAGGGTTCCAGAATTCTATCTTTTGTTTAACCATCATTGAGGTATTGCTATCATTTCATGATCTGAGATGTCCTGCCACTATATCTGCATTCCAGTCAATAAGAAGGGAAAAGTGAGAATGGGACACAATCCAAAATTTGTATACATCAGTACCACTCACACTCCATTGCGCTAGAACATAGTTATATGTTCACACCTGGCTGCAAAGAGGCAGAGAAATGGAGTCTCTTTTTTGGGTGCCATGTCCCAGCTAAAAACTGGTGTTCCTATGTCTAGAGAAAAAAAAAGAGAACAAATATTAAAGGCAACTAGCAGATTGCCATGCCTGCATTATATCATTATATCTTTACAGCAAGTCTATGAAATAGATGTTGTATCCATTTTGTATCTAAGGAAGAGTAATTTGCCCAGGGTATTACAGTTAGTAGAGAGGAGTTAAGACTCAAAGACAGATCTCTGTGACTCTAAAATTTATCAGAACGCTGTTGAAGATGAGATCTAAATGCATAAAATGGTTACAGTTATTCAGAGCCCTCTGTCAAAGTAATGAAGAAGACTTTGGACTCAGACAGATCTTAATTGAACCACCAGTAGGGCTAAGATGAGAGAAATGAGATGCCAAGAATGCGACATTTAAGAAGGCTTTCACTCTCAGGGTTGTGCAAATATTCACAAACCTGAGAGTAAGTACCTCCTTAAATTTTCTTCCCTAGGCAACTCACTTGCTTCCAACTCACCCTTCTTCCAACCCTACTCATTACCTCCATTACTAACTAGCTGTGAGCTTGGACAAATTATGTTATTTCTTTGACTCTCAGTTTACTTGTCTATACAGTATGATTAATACCATTTTCTTCTCAATTTCATAGAATCAGACAGGAAAAAAATGAGATGTGAGCATGATTTACAAATTATAAAGTTACAAAAAGATAAGATTTAATTTCATTCTTAAGAGTCAGGGCTATATTTGGATATGAAGATCAATTTTTGGGGGGACGAGGTAGGACATGGATGGGTAGGGAGGTAAAGGGAAGGTGGAATTATCCTTAAATAAATATTATTGAGTATCTGTTGTGTGTCATATACTGTTTTAGATACCAGAAATTTACATAATGGTGAACAAGAGAAATATGATTTCATCTCCTACCTAGTAGGAGAGATGTATTAAATCAGTAACAAATTCATATGTAATTATGATGGCTCCTATGGGACAATAACAAGGAGAATATAATTGATATGAGAATAAGGGAGGATTTAGGAGGAAATGATATTTTAAGATAAGACTGAAAAATTAATTAAAATTAACTAGACAAAGAGTTGAGGAAGGTGTTTTCCCAGGCTGAGGAAATAAAAAACAAACAAAAAATTTTAAAAACAGCAGTATTAGGAAGTACACAACCCAACGGAGAAACTAAAGCCCCGGATTTCTGGCTAGAAGACCAAAAATGAGAGACACAGGGAAAGTACTAGGGAAATCATAGAAAAGGAGAGCTTGAAAGCTACCCTATAAAGTTGTTTACAAACTACTCGGCTTATTCCAGAGATGTGTGGGTATGGATCTGATCCTAAATATGCTAAAATCTTTGAGACCTGAACTATGAGATAGACCACCCCCCAGATTCTAGACTATCTACTGAACAGCACACATGTGAGAAAAATTCAAATAGCATGGCAAAAACTTTGACAATGGACCTGACATTGAAATTATAACCCATAAATGGTTGGTGTGAACTTGTGGCCTGAAAAAAACTGGACTGACTGCCAGCTAAGAGAAAATTATCAGCATTCTCCATAGGATTTAAACAAAATCTAGAATCTCATAATATTTTTAAATCCTGGATACAGTCTAAAAATATTTGTTACACACAGAACAAGAAAAATCTCAACTCCCAAAAGACAATCAACAGAAGCCATTTCTGAGATTGTTCAATGCTGGGATTATTTAACAACTTTAAAACAGTTATTATAAAAACGTTTCATAAATAAGTATAGACTCTCTTGAAATGAATATAAAGAATTCTTAGCAAAGAACTAGATATAAAGGAGAACCACATGGAAATTTCGGAGAGAAAAAATCCAATTACTAAAATAAAAAAAATTATTAGATAGGATCAGAAGCAGAATGGAGATGACAAAGGGAAGAGTCAGTGAACTTGAAAATAGATCAATAAAAATTCTCCATGCTAAACAACAGAGAGAAAGAAGATTGAAAAAAAATTGAGCCTCAGGACCTGTAGGAAGATACCAAAAGCTCTGACATTTGTGTTATTGAAGACCAAGGAGGAGAAAGAATGTGGTGCTCAAACAATATTTGAAGAAATATTAGCTGAAAACTACTCAAATTTAGTGAGCGATATAAACTAATAGATTCAAGAAGTTCAACAAATTCCAAAAAGTAAAACTCAATGAAATCTATACCCAGACACATTATAATCAAACTACTGAAAACTAAAGACAAAGAAAAAATTTTCGAAAGCAGCTCGAGAAAACCAATGTATTACCCATAGGGAAACACCAATTTGAAAGACAGGTTTCTCATTAGAAACCTTTTGGAAGCCAAAAAGAAGTAGAACAACTTGTTTAAAGTGCTAAAAGAAAATGCCATTAAACCAGAATTCTATATCAAATATAATGAAAATATATTCAGGAATAAAGATGAAATAAAGACCTTCTCTAATAAAGGAAGACTAAGAGAATTTGTTACCAGCAAACATGCTTTAAAAGTATTACTAAAGGAAGTTTTTCAGATTTTAGGAAAATAACTTTCAAGAGGAAACTTGGAATATCAAGAATGAAGGAAGAGCAACAGAAATGGTAAATGTCTGAGTAAATATAATAGGCTATTCTCCTCTTGAGTTCTTTAAAGTACATGCGACAGTTTAAAGCAAAATTTCTAACATAATCTAATGAGGTTTTTAACGTATGTAGCTGGAATGCACAGAACAACTACAGCATAAAGGGAGGTGGGTAAAGGGGCCTGTATGGTTTCTACATTCCACTGAAGTGGTAATATTGAGTCTAGACTGTGTAAACAAGCAAACGTAAACAAAAATCCTGAGACGAGAAATTTGTCTGATGCAGTCAAGTAAATAAGTCAAATTGTACCAAAGGGCTATTGGATCCTGACTGCTTCTTCCTCATCTTAGAAAAATTCCAAATGAAAACTTCGTCTTCTGGCCTATCCCTCTCACACACGCCTATATCTAAACAATTATCAAATACTTTTTATTCATTTTGAATCTGTCTTTCTCTCTAACCCACTGGTGCCTTCAAAATCCAGGGCATCATTTCTTACATAAAATCCCCCCCAACTGGTATCCCTAACTCCAGTTTTGCCTCTTTTGCTATCTTCATACCACTCCAGGGATCTAAAAAACACTTTTTGGTACTTTTGAAGTCTGGTTTTCATTGTATCCTTGCGCCCCATTCAAAATCCAGGGCATCATTTCTTACATAAAATCCCCCCCAACTGGTATCCCTAACTCCAGTTTTGCCTCTTTTGCTATCTTCATACCACTCCAGTGATCTAAAATTCAAATATCATCATCTTGTGTTCCTGCTTAAAACACACCAGTTACTCCCTTCTTGTTTTTAAAATAAAGTGTGAACTTCTTAGCCTGGTTACAAGACCTTTCATAGTCTGCTTCCTGATTACCTCTCTAGCTTCATTTCTTGCCACTCTCCAATCCTTCCCTCTTAACTCTATTCTTTACACCTGCACAGTAAATATTTTAGGCTTCGAGGGCTATATATTCTCTGTTGCAGCTACTCACCTCTGTAGTTGTAGCACAAAGCAAACAGACAATATGTAAATAAATATTGGGACTATGTGCAGATAAAACTTTAATTACAAAAACAGGTGGCTGGCTGGTTATGGCCCATGGGCCATTATGTGGTGACCCCTGCTTTACACAAGTGTGCTACCTAAAAATCTGGACATGGCATTTTCTTACATCTCTTGAATATTGCACAATCTACTGTCTGTTTTAAATGCCTCTCTCTTTTGTCTGGCTGCCTTCAGTTCATCACCAAGTCTCCACCTGGTTACAACTACTTCAAAGACTCTTTCCTTGGACTCCCTATTCCTCTACTTCCATTGTTGCACTTATCACTAATGTATTTACCCGATAATGTATTTACCTATTTACCCGTCTTTCTTCTTCCACTTGTCTACAAGCGTCTGGACGGCAGAAACTATGTCATGTCCACACTTTAATTCCTAGTGCCTAGTCAAGTTCTTGGCATGTATAACCATGCAATAAAACTTATTCTTTCCATTGCGTGAATGGAAGGCCAGTAGCCCCCAGCTGCTCAGCCCCAGTCTTAAAACTTGAAGACTGAGAAAATGCTGCCTGACTACGTGGTTGTATCTCTGTGGAAGCTGTGATCTGTTTTGGGCAAATGATCCCTTTCCTTTGGCCTGGCTTCTCCTTCCAGAGAAGCAGAGGTCCAAAATTAAGGACCAACCACTGCATCTCCTCTCAGGCAGCACCCATCCCATCCACCAGGCAGCTCAGTGCTGTCTGATCCCTCTTCCGGCAAGCATTCTGAGCCACTGATTTTAAAAATAAGCCCTGAGGGGGAAATTGCTACGTCTCTTTCCAAAGGCTGCTGTAGATGCCAAAGGCGGTAGACAATGAACCATTTGTGGTTAAGGGTGGAGCAACCACCATTCAGCCAGGCATCCTTGGGACTCTCCCTGCCTATTCAGTGTTCTCCCTTTCCAGCCCATTACCAATAAAGTGGGAAAGGGGCAACTTTCTCTGCCAAGCCATTAGATAATTAAGTCGCTGAGAGGTCAACTCTGTGTCCTGTTCTGAACTAGTGATGAATCTCGGGTAAAGAAAGCCTTTGGCCTTTCCTGCAAGACCTTAAAATATAGTTGAAAAAAACAAGTATGTATGAACCAGTTAGAGATTAGCAAAATGCATCTATTTATTCACTTATTCACTTTTTAAAGTGCCTACTCAATGCCAGCCACTGTGTGCAATGCTGAGTCACAAAGATGAAAAGTTCACCAAAGGAACTTTCAGTCTACTAAAATTTACACCAATGTAGGTGTATAATACAAAAAGGGCTTAAAGTTGAAGATATCAGTAAAAGCTAAAGTTGTCAGAGAAAGTACCACGAAAAAGATGGAACTTGAACTGGTCTTGAGGAAGGAATGGGATAAAGGTTAATGAATGGAAAGAGAAAAGAATTTCAGTTAGAGGAAATGATATGATCAAAAATGTGAAGGAGAACTGAGTATGAAGAGTGGAGTGAGTAAATAAGGCTGGAGAGAAAATGAAGGTTCACATTGTGGAACACTTTGAAGATGGAGCATTTAAATCCAAGGAGTTGGATGGTATTACTCTTCTCTCTCTTTTTTAATTGAACTGTTATTCAGATACCATAAACCTCACCCTTCTAAAGTGCAAAATTCAGTAGTATTTAGTTTATTCACAAAGTCATGCAACCATCACTATAATTTAGCTCCAGAACAGACACTATCCTTTTGAATATTTCTGAACAATTTTGTCATGGGATGAAATTGTATTTCAAACAGATTATCCCAACTACAAAAGGAGGAATAGTTACGGGGGAAGAAACTGGACACAGAAGCAAGCTACGAGGTTCAGAAGCTAAGAGACCTGGACCAGAATGGGGCATAGTGGCACCTCCTGTCTATGATCTTATATCACCCATGACAGTGGGATTTATGGCAGGATGATTTGTTGATAATTATCTATGTCTTTTATCCTTTTATTTTTCCTCCTTCCAAGGAAGTGGCAGACATTTGTGTTCCCTGGCCTAAGCAGTTTGGGAGTTTGGGCAAAAGAAAGTTGCCTGTGGACAAGCCCCCTTCCTGGCTTCTGTTTTAGGAATTCTGAACTCAATGCTGGGATTATGTTGGGGGAGGAGAGAGAGAAAAAAGACCCTTTGGGGGCAGTGGGAGCTAAAGCTGAGAGAACAGAGTAGGGAGGGAGGTTCCCTAAAACTTTAAAGAACCAGTGATTTCTGAGAGTAGTTGAGACCTCAAATGGGGTGACAGCATGCTACCTTTTGGAGTCTTGAGCCCAGGCCAGAGAGCTCCAAGGCTCCAGGCTCCCAAAAGGACTCCCGCACCCATGCGTGACATGGCAAGCGTATCAACTCTAGGTGGATGGAAGACCAGAAGAGCCTCTCTCCCTAAGCATTCTATTTTGCATAGACTCCTGGGATTTTGCCCTGTCCTTGGGGACAGGGAGCCCCAGGAATGATGAGAGTGCATTAACCACCAGCTTGGCAGCCTCAGAGTCACATTTAAAGAAGCTGAAGTACTGTGGACCTTCTGGAAAGGCAGTATAACGTAGTGATTAATAGCACAAATTCTAGAGATCAACTGTCTTGGATTGAGCCTTAGCTCAGCTGTTTATTAGTTGTAGGACCTTGGGCATGTTAATCTCTCTGCAGATAAAATGCAGATAAAAATCAATACTCTCATAGTGTTGTGAGGGTTAAATGGATGGGCATAAGAAATGCTTATATAGGGTTTCCTTGTTATTATTAATTAATGAGAAGAAAACAAATAGTTGGGGCAAGGGAGATGTGTTGCCCTATAAAGGAAGAGAACTGTTGGGTGGAAATAAGGGTGGGCAAAAAACTAGAGGGAATGAAAAAGAAAAGTAGGGGAATATTAAGCATGAAAGACAAAGTAACCATTTAGCCATGAAGGAGAAAGGACAGTAAAATAAAAGCAGATGAAGATCCAAAGGGACAGAGAAATGATAGATAGATGATAGATGATAGGAAATAAAAAAGATTGAGAAATAGACTACATAATGAAAACAGGTAGAAAAACGGTGGCAAAAAGTAATTGATAAAATGATATAAGTGAGAAAGATGAACTGATACAGAGAGATGATAAACTCAGAATGAAATAATAAAAAGTAGTGTCAGATGCAAAATGAAAAATAAAAGCACAGAGGGAAGATGAAAAGGAGGCTAGTGGTGAAGACTGAGTCAGGATAGATTGAATGACTTCTAGTCTTTAGGATGGAGGGTACTGCTGTTCCCCTGCCTAGCCCTGCCCCTCCTCTCCCATCCCACTCCCACGCTGCTCAACTCCATCTTCTCTAACTTCCAGACCATGTTCCTCTACTTGGGAACTCCCTGTCCTCTTTTCTGTACAGTTCAGAAATGTATTTTCTTTTGTCTGGTTTTCTAATTGCTTTGTGTATGCAATTCTTGTCTCCGTCCCAGAAGACTGTGTTCCCAATGAGAGTGGGTCTAGCACTCTCTCCACTTTCTCGGTATCCCACGCATTGTGCGGCTGAAAGAAAATGTGTTGAAGGACAGCCCTGGTATAGAAGTGGGAATAGTAAGGGCACTCCAATCTCCAACTACCACCATCACTACTCTGTAGGACATCACCAATCACCACTGGAAGGTTCATTTCTAAAAGCTTAACCTAGAAGGAATTGGTCCAGCCTTCCTTGGCACGGAAAAAAAAAAATGTATGCTGTTTCTGATGATTCCTCCCCCTTGTGCTTCTCAAGCGTCTGGAGCTCTATATCAGCATTTTCCTAAATCAATCTCACCTACAAAACTGTGAGCTTTCAGAGGGCAGAAACTATGTGGATAAAGTTGCACCGATGTTATGGAATGACTAAAGAGTTTATATTCTGTATCCATCACTTCCAAACATCTGAAAATTTCCACCACCTTATGGTTGATATGCTTAGGTCTAAGAACAGAAATTGTGTGATAAGAAGGGAAATTTTGATATAAGAGACATAGGAATCTCTTTACACAGATCTTGAATATACGACCAGAGCCCTCTTAAGATCCAGAGAGAGAGTTCTGGTCATTCGGCCAAATGATACACCCCCAGACTGATCTAAACCTGTTCCTTTCCTCCTAGACAAGAGGAAGGAAAAGTGCCATTCATAACCACGGAGAAATAAAAGTCTTCCTCACTGATTATATACAATTTACAGCAGTGTTTCATTTGGTGCCCAGGAGCCTGTAATAGCTGGAATTACCCTTGTTTCTCTTCCTCTGTGAAGGGACAGAGCTGAGAAGTGCTCTGTGATTATGAGTCAGGGTATAACGTCTCCATGCCAAACTTGCTCGTCCTGGTTTGGTGTGTAAGCGTGTGTGTGTGTGTGTATGTGTGTGTGCGTGCACGCACACACACACACACACACACACTTATATATCTGCTTCTTGAACAAAATTTTCCCATCTCCTTGCATGGTTTTTCAATCCATAAGTAATGAATCTACGATGTTTTTGCCATGTCAGACATCCTTACCAGAAGGAAGGAAGGAAGGAAAGAAGGAGGGAGGGAGAGAGGAAGGAGGAATGGAAAAGAATGGGAAAAACAGAAAACCATTCCCCCATGCCACAACTTCACATGTGGATTGAGAACTTCAGTATCAGCAAAGCAGAAAAACTGAAGTGGGTGGACCGAGATGTACTGATGTTTACAGTATAGGAAATGAGAACCTGAGAGTAACAGACTCTAGATTGTGAAGGTGAATGCTGCCTCCTGAAGACATGCTGTGAGTAGTCCTCCCCTGGAGTTTTGCAACAAAGAAGCCTTGGAAAGAATGGTACACAACATAAAATATTAGAAACCCTAAGTCTGTGTTGCAAACTTTTTTTGTAAAGGGCCAAATAGTAAATAATTTAGGCTTTATGAGCCATATGGTTTCTGTTACAACTACTGAACTCTGTAGTGCAAAAGTAGACGTATACTATATGTAAACAAACGGGCATGGCTGTGTTCCAATAAAACTTTATTTACAAAAGCAGGAAGAAGATCAGATTTGGCCAGTGGGATGAGTTTGCTGACTCTTACCCTGAGTGATTTAATACTATGAAGAACTGGTTTTGAAAAATCTTGATGCTTTTAGAGTAAAGACTAAAAGACAGACTAAGAAAGAATGGAGAAGGAAAAGAAGAAAAGGAAGAGGTAAAAAATGAGTAATAGTTCTTTTTAGAGTAGGGACAACTTGGAGCATATGGACTTAAGACTGGATACAAAGGGAAGAAAAACCTGACTTTGAGTCATTTGTGAATGAAATTTAGCAAATCATCAAGTGGAGTTTTGAGCACTTGCAAGGAAAGCAGTTGTGACCAAGGATTGAGTAGAATTTGGGTCCTAACATAAAAAGACTTTTCTTCCTAGTTATCTCTTTTCATGTAACAAATCAACCTAAAACTTAGTTTTTTAAAACAAAAATAAATATTTATTATCTCAGTGTCTGTGGGTCAAAAAGTCAAGAATGGCTTTGTCAGATGTTCTGGCTCATGGTCTCTCATAAGGTAAATCAGAGGTCAGCTAGAGCTGCAGTCATCTGAAGACTTGACCGGGGCTGGGGGACCTTCTTTACACATATGCATAACAAGTTGGTGCTGGCTGTCGGTGAGAGGCCTCAGTTCTTTTACACATGGTCCTCTCCAAGGGCTGCTTGAGTGTCCTCCCAACATGGCAGCTGGCTTCCTCCAGAGTAAGCAAACCAAGAAACCAAGACAGAAGCTTCAATCTTTTTATGACCCGGCATCGGAAGTCATACACCATCACCTCTACCATACTCTATAGGTCACGGTGGCCAGCCTTAATTCAGTGTGGGGAGAGGCTATATAGTTATAAAGATCTAAATACCAAGAGGCAAGGATCAATGGGACCCATCCTAGAGGCTGGCTACCTACCACCTAACTACAAAGAGAGCTAAAAGATGTGTCTCTGCTCTCAGTCTATGATCTGCATATGAGGATGGCCTAGATGTACTAGAGTGCATCTGACTAGAGAAAGAGGACAAAATACAACACCCAACTTAAAGCTGCTTTAGTGAAATAGGATTTATTTCACTTATGAAAGAGTCTAGAATTGGGAGGTTTCAGGGTTGGTTAATTTAGCAGCTCAATGATATCAGACTTATTCAATGTTTCTGCAGTTTTCTTGGCTCTTCCTTAATAGTCACAAGATGGTTGGCACACCCCACATTACATATTGCATGCTTACACAGTTGCATGTCAAAGCAGAAGAAATATCTGTTAGGTAGCCAGCTAATAATACTTGTCACTGTGTGTGTGTGACACTCTTAATTGACTAATATGAATAGTGTGCTTGTAACTTTCTCGGAACCACTAGATCTTAGAGATCACCAAGTCCAGCTCTCATCTGATGCTTGCATCCCTTCTATTGAATCCAGGGAACATAGCTGTACACCAAGATTTCTTTTCACTGTAGTAAATTAGCTTGGGCACCATAAATATATGACACAGCCTTTTCAGTTAAAGTACAGAATTGTAAGGAATATAAAAAGTTGAAGTCATGCTATTTGGGGGAAAATCCCTGTGCCCCTGACTGGTTGCAGGAACTATGCAAGCACTACTAGGGTCTTTTATTAAGGAATTGGCTCAGCAGTCTCTAACACCATCTGTCTGGGTAGCTCTACTCCCCTTAAAATGAATTTCAGGAGAGGCACATTCTCCCAAATGACTTTTGCTTATAATGGCAAAACTCAAAATTGGTAACTTAAAGCCCAGGAATGAAAGTTACCAGGAGAGAGATGTGCAGTTCAATACTAGCAAGAATTGTTTCAACAACTAGAATAGTACAATAATGGATTTGCTTTGCAGGATGCAATCTGCAAGCAGAGGCTCTGTGATAAACTATAGAAGATTCTATTAATAGGGATTTCTATATAGGATGAAAAGCTACATAAGCTTTTAACTGCAAAATCAATTATTTTTCTATATTTACATTTGGAATTTCTTCTGATATCAAGCCTAAACTTCTTTTGTTGAGCTTTCAACCTATTTTATGAAGTCATAGAATATGGAAGTTGATGTGACTTTAGAGACTGTGTCTTCCATGGATTTCTCAACTCTCTTGAGTCAGTGTTCCTATTCAATTAGAATTAACATTTTATGACCTTCCTTTTATTATTGAAATTTCAGTCATATTTAATCAACTCTCTTAACCTATAATTTACATAGAATCAAATATAGTCATTTTAAGTATATTGTTCAATAAGTTTTGAAAATGTGCAACCTCCACCACAGTCAAGATAGAGAACCTTTCCATCACCTTAGAATGTTCCCTCATGGCCCTTTGCAGTCAGTCTCCATCACTGCTGGCTCAGAGCACCACTACTCTGCCTTCTGACATTATAGATTACTATTTTTTGTCTATTCTAGCATTTCATTCAAAATATGGAACCATTAGGTGTGTGTAAATTGTCTGCCTACCATACCCACAGATTATTCCAGCACCATAGGTTGAATTGCCTTGACATCTTTGCAGAAATCAGTTGTTCATATATGTGTGTGCCTATTTCTGGTCTCTATTCAGCTCCATTAACCTGTATATCTGCCTTACGCCATTACCACATCCCCTTGATTTCTGCAGCTTTTTACAAGTGTTGAAATCAGATAATGTAAGTTTCCAACTTTATTCTTTTCTTTCAAAAAAAAAAAATTAGCTGTTCTAGGACCTTTACGTTGCCCATAAATTTTAGTAGCAAATCATTAATTTCTGTGAAAAGTCTTGTTTTTTTTTTTTAACAGCTTTACTGAGGTATAATTTACCTACCATAAAATTTACTCATAAGATTCAAAGAATTTTAGTACAGAATTGTACATCCATCACCACAATTCAATTTTACATTTCCACCATCCGAAAAAGATCTCTCATGTACATTTGCATTAACTCCCTTTTCCCACACCCTAGCCCTCAGCAACAACTAATCTACTTTCTGTCTTGATAAATTTGCCTTTTAGAGACCTTTCAGGTAAATAGAACCATATGATATGTGATTTCCTTCATCCGGCTTCTTTTATTTAGCGTGTTTTTTAAGGTTCTTCTATCTTATACCACATATCAGTACTTTGTAACTCTTTGTAATACTAGTGCCAAATAGTATTCCATTGGAAGAATAGACCACATTTTGTTTATGCATTCACCAGTTGATGGACATTTGATTGTTTCTACTTTGGGGTTACTGTGAATGATACTGCAATGAATATTCATATACAAGTGTTTGTATGGATATGTTTTCATTTCTCTCTATGTTTAACTTTTTGAGGATCTGCCAAGGTGTTTTTTAAGTCTGCATTATTTTACATTTCCGCTAGCCATATATAAATCTAAATTAAGCCACTAAGCAATTCTCAGACACCAGCTGGCCAACTTACAATTCAATTCAATTCTGACACTATCTGTCTAGAGATAGTGTCAGATCTCTTGGGTTAAGTCCTACAAGATTGCCCCACCCACACACAGCACTTCAGACGCCGATCACAGGTCCAGATTGTCACCTGGGCTTCTGATTGAATGGTTATAAATCAGATGTTCCTATGACTCCCCCAACTCCTGTTCAATTAATTTGCTTGAGTGGCTCACAGAAGTCTGAAGAACATTTTACTTACTAGATTACCGGTTTGTTATAAAAGGTTATAACTCAGGAAGAGTCAGATGGAAGAGATACATAAGGCTAGATTGGAGGAAGAGTGCAGAGCTTCAATGCTATCTCTAAGCAAGGCATTCTCCCCAAATATCCAAGCATTTTACCAACCCAGAAGCTCTCTGAACCCCGTCTTTTGGTTGTTAAGGTAGTTTCATTACACAGGCATGATTGATTGCAATTTATGATTGAACTCAATCACCAGTCTCTCTCCACTTCTGAGAGGTCACATGATTATCATATGGTTGACTCTACTGGCAACCAGCCTCCATTCTTAGGTGGTGTCCAAAACTCACCTCATTCACATAAATAAGAAATACCTTTGCTATTCTCATCACTTAGAAAATTCTAAGGGTTTTAGGAGCTCTGTGCCAGAAACTAAAAGAAGACCAGATATATATATTTCTTATTATGTCACAATATCACAGTGAGGGTTCCAGTTTTTCCACAATCTCACAATTCTTGTTATTTTTTTATCCTTTTTTATTATAGTGTCATCCTGGTGTGTGTGAATGAGTATCTCATTGTAGTTTTAATTTGCATTTTCCTAATAACTAATAATCTTGAACATCTTTCCATTTTCTTATTGGCTATTCTATATCTATTTCCATAAATCTTTTGCCTGTTTTTTTTTTTTTGCTCATTTTTTTAATTGGGTTATTTGTCTTTGACTTTTATATGAGTTCTTTATAGGTTCTAGATATAAGTCCTTAATCAGATATATGATTTGCAAACATTTTCTCCCAGTCTGTGACTGCTTTTACTTTCTTTTTAAAAAATTTAATTAGTTTCAAGTATACAGTACATTAGTTAGACATCTATATAGTTTGTAAAATGGTCCCCTCAATTGCTCTCTCCCTCCCTTGACCCTCCACCTAACCAACGTATTAATGCTAACTGCATTCCTTATGCCGTGCTCCCATCCCCGTGACCATCCATCAGCTACTAATTTGTACTTCTTTAACCCTTCACCCCATTCTCCCAGCCCCCCAAACCCTCTCCACTCTGTCCGTCACCAAAGTGTCCACTATATTCGTGAGTCTGTTTTTGATTAGTTTGTTCTTTTCATTCCTTAGATTTCACATATAAGTGAAATCATATAGCGTTTATCTTTCTCTGTCTGACTTAAATACCTTCTAGGTCTAACAAAGCAATATCTTTTTCCATCCCCTTCCTTTTCATATGTAGGGGTCTTGTTTTCTTATCCTTTCAGCCACTCTATCTTTTGGTTGGAGCACTTAGTTCTTTTCCATTTGAGGTACTTATTGATAGGAATGTAGTTGTTACCATTCTTTATTCCTGTTTTCGATACATGCTTTTTCTTCTTAAGTCCCTCCAACATTTCCTGTAATACTGGCTTGGTAGTGATAAATTCCTTTAGCTTATTTTTGTATGAGAAGCTCTTTATCTGTTCTTCAACTCAAATGATAGCTTTGTTTGATAAATTATTCTTGGTTGTAGATCCTGGGTCTTCATCCTGTCAAATATTTTGTGCCAAGTGCTTCGTCCTGCATAGTTTCTTTTGAGAAATCAGCTGCCAGTATGGGTGTTCCTTTATGAGTAACTATCTGTTTTTCTCTTGCTGCTTTTAATATTCTTTCTTTGTATTTAACTTTTGATATTTTAATTATGATGTGTCTTGGTGTGGGCCTCTTTGGATCTCTGATTTTTGGAATTCTCTGAGCTTCCTGGGGTTTTATGTCCATTTCCTTCACCAGGTTAGGGAAGTTTT
>NW_006443138.1:26745489-26766479 GCF_000325575.1 Pteropus alecto
ACCAGTGTTTTGAACTCTGCATCTGTTAGATTACTTGACTCCATTATATCTGGATCTCTGTTCTCTTCTCTCATATGGTTTCTGCTTCTTCGTCTTTCCATTTTGGCTGCCTTTCTGTGTCTGTTTCTATGTAGTAAACAAAGCTCTGAAGTCACCAGGTCTTATTAGTGTGGATTTGTGAAGTAGGTGTCCAGTGGCACAGTCCTGAGAAGGGTTCAGCTACAGGCCAAATTTAGCCCAAGCCTCTACCCTCCAGGGCTACCTATTAAGAGTCAGCAAGCAATCCACACATGCTGTGTTTATAGTTGCCTCAAAAGGCCATGCCAGAAACCGAGACCAGCTGCCTCCACTAGTGTGAGTCTCAACAAGGAGCACCTGACTCACTGAGGATACACCTGGATGTGGCTAGGGCAAGGCCATGAGTTGGGGGAGGTGAAGTTTCAAGGAATCCTGTGGGCAGAGCGACTTCCGTTATCCAGTTTGATGACGGCATGGCTATCGTGGCGCTGTGTCTATGAACTGGTAGCGGGGAGGGCTCAACAGGGAACAGTGGAAACTGCCGGCACTTCTGTACAGTGTGTGTCTCGCCTCGGCCCTTGCTCGGACAATGTCTGCTTGTAAGTCCCTGGTGCCCCCTGCGCGCGCCCGAATGGGCACTGGTGCTCAGGGCGAGCAGGTCCATTACTGTGAAAATCCATTCACGGACGCAGCCCCTTTAAGAGGAGTCTGCTGCTGCCACTGCCGCTGCCAGAGCCTCTGTCTCAGCTGCTCTAGAGGGGTATCCCCCATCCTCACCCCGTCTTACCTTCTGCCATTGCAGGGTGTTTTCTTGGATTTCTCCCTAGTTGTTCATCCCAGGCGATTTTTGCTTACTGTTGCTCCTTGTTTCTGTCACAACTTTGATTTGGTCACCAGAGGCATAAACAGAGCCTCTATCATCTATGCCATTTTTTTTCTCCTCTCTTTTTTTACTTTCTTAATGGTGTCTCTTGAAGCACAAACACTTTTAATTTTGGCGAATTAATCAATTTTTAAAGTTAATTTTTGTGTATGACATGAGGTAAAAGTTTTATGTTCTCATATATGGACATCAAACTATCTCAGACCCATTTGCTGAAAAGACAATCTTCCCCTTCTTTGGATTTCATTGGCACCTTTCTCTAAAAGCAACTGGCCATAAATTTACGAATTTATTTCTAGACTCTCAATTCTATTCTATTGATTTATATTTCTATCCATATGCAAAAGATCTAGAAAAAAAAACTTACTGAAAAGCTAATTTTGTATCAAGATGGTAAGTTTTAAAATCAAGAAGTCTTCCAATATTGTTATTTCTCAAAAAAATTTTTGGCCGTTTGGGTCCTTTGTATGTTCATTCTGTTCAAAGTACTTTTTTTGGCTTTCCATCAAAGTGGCAAACTCAGAGTGTAAAGATTAAGTGTGGCCTTAAGGAAAAAAGTCTTAGAGGCAACCTACCTTTGACCAAAGGCAGAGAAAAACATTTTTCCTTTAGTCCAAAACACCTGGCATTTTAAACTATCTTAGTCAATGTGTACAAGCTACAGAAGTGACATTTAAGGGAAGTATACAGGCCATCCCAGATAACTGTGCTCTAAGATGATTGTTGAATATTGGACCCCTAGAAATTTGATTCTCCTGCAGTAGTTTATTGATACTCTAGCATTAGGTAGATTAATATAATGGAAGTTGATAGTATCCTGCTCTTCTGCATACTTTCACATCCTACTTAGAACAGAACTAACCCTAATATTCCCATGAATTCTGTTTCATTTGCCCAACAACCAGTAACTAAACCTCAGATTCCATTTTGAGGGCTCTGTAGAAGGCAGTGGCCCTCAGGAAGAAAGCTGTGTGGTGCACATTTATATATAAAAGCAGGCCAGAGACTAAAAAGGATGGTTAAGTTTATAAAGTCACTAAATATGGAGGATTTGGAAATGCACTACCAGATCCCACTTCAAGGAAAGAGACTATACTTTATATGATTCAAATCCCATCAAGATTTGTTTTCTGGCCCATAATATAATCTATCTTGGTAAATGTACCATGTGCCATTGAAATTAATGAGTATTCTGCTATTTGGGGGTGGACAGTTTTATAAGTGTCAACTACGTCAGGTTGATTGATGTTGTTCCGGTGTTCTCCAGCCTTACTGATTTTCGGTCTACTTGTTCTGTTAATTGTTGAGAGAAGGTATTGAAATCTTTTATCTTCTCCCAAAAGGTATTCCTTTAACACTGATTTTAGTGTAGGTCTGCTATTGATAAATTCTTTCAGCTTTGTTGGCTGAAGATAGTGTTATTTTACCTTTAAAAAAAGATTTTTGCTGACCATAGAATTCTAGATTGACTGTAATTATGGATTTATCTGTTTTTCTGTGCAATTTTATCAGTTTTGCTTCATGTTTTCTGAAATTCTAATTTCAGGTGCATAATTATTCATGATTGTTTTGTACTCTTAATTGCCCCTTTTCCATTATGACACGAACTTATTTATTGTTTATTCATTGATCTGAAATTTATTTTTTCTGGTATAAATATAGACGGTCCAGCTTTATTTTGATTTATTTTTAATGTATTTGTATCTTTATATTTACAGTGATTTTCTTCTAGGCAATATACAATGAACCATGGTTTTTTTAAAAATCCAGTATGATACTCTCTACCTGCTAATTGACATATTAAGATTATTTTCATTTAATGTGATTACTGACACAGGTTTAAATCTAGCATTTTGCTATTTATTTTCGTTGTTATTTTTCCTTTTTCTGCCTGTTTTGGGGTTAACCAAGTGTTTTTTAGGATTCTATTTAACTCATTTGTTAACTTGTTAGCTAACTCTGAATTTTTTTTAGCGGTTGCTTTAGGGTTTATAGGGTACATTTTTAACTTAACATAGTCTACTTTCAAGTGATATACTACTTCATGTATAGCATAAGAACCTTACAACATTTCTCTCCTCCTAGACTTTCTGCTATTGTTGTTATACATTTTATTTCTACGTATATTATAAACTCTACACTACATTGTTATTATATTTATTTGTCAATTACCTTTTAAAGAGATTTAAATAATACATTAAAAAATCTTACATATTTACCATGATATTTACCATTTTTGGTGCTCTTCATTCCTTTATGTAAACTCATACTTTCATTTATATGTGTCTGCTCATGATAAATTCTTTCAGCTTTTGTTAGTTGAAATGGTGTTATTTTATCTTTAAAAAAAAAAAAGGTATTTTGCTGACTATAGAATTCTAGATTGATAATGTTTTCTTTCAGTATTTTAAAGATGTTGGTTCACTATCTTCTCATCCTTACCTTTGTGTCTCTATACATAATATATATTTTTTCCTTTGGCTACTTTTAAGATTTTCTACTTGCTACTGTTTTTCAGTAATTTGATTATGATTACCTCATAGTTATCTTTCTATTGAGGTTTATTGAGCTTCTTGGATTTGTGACTACAGTTTTCCTCAAATTTTGAAATTTTTCAGTCATTATTTTCTCAAATATGTTTTCTTTTCCTTCTACTCCAATTACACATATATTAGGTTGCTTGAATGATACTCTGGTTTATTTTTTCAATTATTTTTTTTCTCTGTGTGATTCATTTTGGATAGTTTCCAATGTTATGTCTTCAATTTTACTAATCTTTTCTTTTGCAATGTTTAATCTGTCATTAATCCCATACTGTGTATTTTTCATCTCAGGCATTGTGGTTTTCATCTCTAGAAGTTTATTATGGGTCTTTTAAATATTATCTGTCTCTATTTAACATGATTGATATTTCCTCTAGCTTTTTGAAGATACGAAATACAATTGTAATAACTGTTTTAATGTTCTTGTCTGATGATTCTTACATCTATGTCACTTCTAGGTTGATATCTACTTTTTAAGTTTTTCTCCTTATTATGACTCATATTTTCTTGCTTCTTTGTATGACTGGTAATTTTTTATTATCTATCAGACACTTGAATTTTGCTCTATTGTGGTCTGGATGTTTTTGTATTTTTATGAATATTTCTTGAGCTTTGACCTATAGTGACTTTAAGTTACTTAACAACAGACTGATCCTTTTGGATTTTCCTTTTAATATTTGTTGGGTGGGACCAGAGCAGCATTTGGTCTAAGAATAATTATTCTCCACTTTTAAGGCAAGATCCTTCTGAGTACTCAAACCAATGTCTAATGAATTAATATTTTTCAGTATGTCTGGTGGGAACAGGCACTGTTTCCAGTCCTGTGTGACTACTGTTCTTTCTATAGTTTTGGTAGCTCTTCCCCAGCCTCAGGTAGCTTACACATGTGCTAATCAGTACTCTGCTGACCAATCAAGGGGGTTCTCTCCCTTACATCTCTGAGTTCTCTCTGTGCAGTTCTCTTTTCTCTGGCACTCTGTTTGCCTTAATCTCTCCCCGCCCCCTCCCCGCTGCCCCCACCAGTCAGCTTCATCCTCCATTCAAGGTGTTTACCAGGCTCCACCTAGGTTTCTCCTTCCTGTGCCATGCTTGAAAACTCTCAAGACAGGAAGGTGGAGCAGTTGTTGGATTCAGCTTGTTAATTTCCCATTCTTCAGGGATCACTGTCTTTTGTTGCCTGACATCTAATGTCTTGAAAATTTGTTTAGTATATCTTTTTCAGTTTTTTAGTTGTTTTGAGCAGGAAGGTAAATCTAATTCCTATTATTGTATCTTGGCCAGAAGTAAAAGTCTTAAATTTGAGAGAGAAATGGTCTAGAGCTTTACTCCAGGGCCTCTATATTGCTATTACTAAGACGTAACTTCTGGGGTCTCTACTGATTGTTCTCTATTGAGAGAATCTAGTTCTCTTTACTCCAACAAGTCTGAGCACAAAGAGCCCTGTGGGAGTTCTGGAAATTGTTCAATTTACAGCTCCTTGGTAGTGCTTTTCCTGGTCTCATGGAGTTTCACACCATACTGGTTTGGCTTAGTAACTCAAGGGAAAATGTATACAGATTTTTGGATCTCTCTCTCTACATACACCCTCTTTGGTACCCTACCCTACAAATTCTGTCTGCCCCATTCTCCCCAAACTCTGATCTCTGTATCCTCAACTCACTTTGACCTCAGAGCTCCATTCAGCTTCTCCTTTCCTGCTTTGTGGTCTGGAAAGTACTTCCAAGCAGAAAGAAAATGTGATTATAGAGTCCGTTTCATTGGTTTCTTTTCTTTCAGGGATCACAGTCTTATCTGTTACCCAATATCTGAAAACAGTCATAACATATATTTGTCCAGTTTTCTTGTTATCTCTAATGGAAGTGCAAGTTCAGTACAGTTTTCTCCAACATGGTGGAAGCAATGTCACCAAAGTAACTATATTTTTAATGGCAAAATGCAAACCATAATATTGAAAGTGTTTTGTTTTGTTTTGTTTTGTTTTGTTTTGTTTTAATTAATGTGTCCTACCCCCATCAAAATTCTGATCATAGAGGGCTTGGCCCTTCTTTGAGAATCACTTGACTAGTGAAATCCATAGATTCAAGGCCTTTAATTCAACAACATATATTCAAACATTTCATAAACCTTATTTTGTGGCAGCACTGCGCTATGTTCTGAACATTCAGAAATGAATAAGATACCATTGCTGCCTCAAGGCTTTCATTATCAGAGTGATAACCTAATCAGATTATTATAATATAACCTGGTAAGGACAGTGATAGAGATACATGCAAAGCATCAATGAAGCAAGGCAGGGAGGGGAGACAGGGATACCAGATCCAGCTTAGGGACAGATCCAGCTTAGAGGTAGAAAGTTGTCAGGAATTGCTTCTGGAGGTAAAGATTTAAGTTAAATCTTTTAAAGGTGAGAAGCAATTTACCAGGCAAAGAGAGGGCAGTTAAAGCAAAGACATGAAGGTAGAAGCAGCACAAAATATGCCTGAGAACAACAGGCCATGTAAGGTTGCTGAAGCAAAATTCCCAGAGAGGGAGAGGCAGAGGATGGAGCTGGAGAGGCCGGCAGAGGTCAGGACATGGAGGGCCTGTCATGCCTCACTGGGGAGCCTGCCATTAGGCCTGAGTCTTTTACATAACTCTGCATGGTGGCTGGCAGGGTGCATGACTGCCTCAGCACGCAGTAGGTATTATTAGATGATGATCATGAAAGGCAAATCTGAGAAACCGCAAAACTCTGAGCAGAGCCAAAATCTCTTATGTTCTGAGGCTCCAGAAAGTTATCTGACTCTTCTGCCCCTTTGCAAATTCAGCTGAGATGTGTAGCCATGGTGGTCAGCCAACCCTGAGGTGCTGCCTCCTTGGCATGGTTACTCTAGGCTTGTCTAGGTGGCTGGAGACAAGTAAGGGAAGAGAGCAGGGGGAAGAGAGAGTGAGTGAGACAAAGAGAGAATAAAGACAGAGCTGGGAGTCAGGAAGTCATGCTGAGGTAGCAAGAGGGGAGCTCAGACTGAAGAAATAGATCATGAAGAACTTTAACCCAAGAAGATGATTTCTGGGGTGGAAAGGAGAATATAGCCTCCTCCCAGCAGACTGCAAATCCTTGGACTACCAGGCCACAAAGCTGATTATCCATGGTATCCCCTCTTCCCCAGTGGAGGGAATTCTGGGAATGCTGCAGGGTTTCCCTCTGAACTTATGTAAGCATTCAGACATATCTAGACAGCTAATGGGCTGGCCCCAACAGAAGTCTATTTGCCTGAAAGTGGAGGAGCTCCTGAGAAAGAATCTATCCTGAAGAAAAAGGGACTCCAACCTGATGACCTTGACCCAAAGATTTAGACCTCTGCAAGCAAAGTCTAAATCTGGGAGGAAGGGGACTAAGATATTCGACCTGGCTTTGAAACAGAACATAATAAAGCATCTTTGGCTCCTCGAAATCTCCAGGCCCTGAGCTATCATGGCAAATGTAATAGAGTAGTCCCCTCTTTTTCACAGGGAATACATTCCAAGACCTCCAGTAGATGCCAAAAGCCACAGATAGTACCAAACCCTAATTCACTTCTTCAGATCTGCCAGAAATGTGGCAGCCGCTTCTTCATTGGCAGATGCAACCCCTCCAGTAATTTTTGTAGTTTTTAGTCCAAATCTATTCCTGAATCTGTGTAACCATCTCATTACTTGCAGTAAGTGGTTTGATGTCACTCATTTCAGAGGATCCGTTGCTGAAGTCTCCAGTATAGGCTCAGTGCTTTCTGGCACAATGTGATGCCATCAGTCAGAATACATTTTCTATTCATTTCTTCCACCCACAAATTAATGTTTTTTCCATCCTAACTAAGTACTTATGCACTATGGTCATAACTTTTGCAATTTGAGGTGTGACAGCAAAACTAGAATGAATTTCTTTTTCTTTCTTTACAATTTCATGGGTAGACTTGTTTTTACCATAGATCTTAGCAATCTCAGCATACAATTTTTTTCTTTCCTTATTAAATCAAGAACTTTTACCTTTTCACTTAAAGGGAGCATTTCATGGCTTCTCTTTGGCATATCCAAATTGCTAGCATCGCTACTCTTGCACTTTGGAGCCATTATGAAGTAAAATAAGGGTTACTTGAACACAAGTGCTACGATCACAGGGATGGCTACTAAGTAAGGGGCAGGGAGCATCTCCATCGTGGATGTGCTGAACAAAACAGCGATTCACATCATAGGCAGGATAGAGTGAGATGGTGTAAGATTTTGTCACACTACTCAGAACGGTGTGCAATTGTGCAATTTAAAACTTATGAATTGTTTATTTCTGGAATTTTCCATTTAATATTTTTGGACCATGGTTGACCACGGGTAATTGAAAACCACAGAAAGTGAAACTGTGGATAAGGGGGAACTGCTGTGCCCATCAACTTGCCTATCAGGAAGTGGAAGGCTGGTGGACAGGGTGGTCCATGCAGTGGTCCCAGGAGCAGTCTTGTGTTCACCAACACATGTGAGACATGCTCTGGAACTCCAGGAATAACCTGGGAGCAATTTATAGTGAGGTGAAGTTCTACATGGGCTTGGAGAGGCAAAAACTAGGGAAATTTGGATTATTACTGCTAATGGGCTCCCACTTCCATGGGGAAAGTTGAGTTCCACTAGTAAAGTGCAACGTCTGGATTCCTCCATAAGCCAGCTAGCAAGATAATACCTGACTCCTCCCTGCAGAAGTCCAACCTGGAGACCTTTGTTCTAGAGGAAACTTTTTCTCTTGAATCTTCACACTTATAGCAAGTTTCGTAAGACTTAAATGTCCTTCTTTGCTCAGCTCTAGGGCGGGGGTTCTTCCTAGTCCCTCTCCTCTGCACACACCCATCTCCTACCCATCAAGTCCCCTGAGCTCTAACACTAAACACTTGTGTAGGTACACAGGCACCTGTCTGAGCAAGAGGGAGGGAGAGACTAAGGGAGGCAGCCAGGGCCCTGTGCAAAGGTAGCTCCAAGAAAGACCAAGGCAAAAGATAGAAAGACACTAAATGAAACAGCTATTTTATTTTCTACCTTATAATTTTATGCATTTTCCAAATTTTCTACAAAAAAAAAAGCAAATCTTTTTCAAAATCAAATGTAAAAGTGCAAATTAACACAGCTTCTCACAATCTACATGAGCTTTATGTGCTCTCCTTTATGGTCACTCCTGAGGTGTTTGACCTCTATTATGTAATAAACAGGAGTCATAGAAGGCAACCTGCCTGGCTGCAGCAGAGGTAGTTCCATATGCAGGTAGAATTTGACCAATCTAGACTGTGTGGTACCCCAATCAGGGGCAAGGATCCCGTCGTGGGAGGAGATAAACATTAACATTTTTTCCCACTCACCTCCATTAACTCTTGGCTCATCCAGACAAAGTGATTGACAACCCCAAAGGCTGCTGGGCAACTATTTGAAAGAGGGGTCCACAGAGAAGCCTCCACCTGTTACTCTTTTCTTTATCACTTCACATCCATAGGGGTCTCTAAGCCTCAAGAGAAGGGTCAAGTGCAAGTCTGGTAAACCAAGAAGCCCTAGCAGTTGTCAACTTAATTAGCCTTCAGGAAAAATATATGGATATATGAGCACAGTGGAGTTGCTATAGAGACAGGCCCAGGAGGCGCATTTAGAACAGGGCCTCATCACATCACCCGATAAAAATAAAACCCAGGCTTTTTAATAGAATGAATTACTTAAGTTTTATATTTAACAGGGGACGATACCAGGGCTATTACTGGTTTTTAGAATATTTTAGGAATTTGAGCTGCCTTCTTCTGCATATGTTAACAGCCATCACAACATATGCTCTGGTGGCCGGCAGTTAACAACTTGAAGCCCACATATCTCTCCCACCCCTTGAGATGAGAGAGAGTACTTCTCACTTTGGGTTTGTTCTCCTTTAATTGGGTAAGAGATTTTCAATGTGTTTCAGAGAAAGGCTAGGGAAGAGCTCTATTGTGCTTTGCACTAGACCCTTTGCATATATTATTGTTAATCCCTAAAAGAACCCTATGAAATAATGATCTCATTTTGCAGATGAAAAAACTGAGGTTCAGAGAGGTTCATTTTCCCAAAGTTACACAATTAATAAGTAGTAGAGTTGGGATTCAAATCCAGGTGTTTCCCATTCCGAAGCCCATTTCTTTATAAGAAACCAATCACAATCTCTGCATTGAGAGGAATCTGAGATGAGGTGAATCTCAAGAGATTTACCATTTTTATTGCTACATAGCATGGACCTTATTATAGTTTAATCTCCCCTCTAAGGAGGTCCCAAAGTGGGACCGGTTCCAAGAAGAATCCACAGAGATTTTGACTTCTGCTGATTAGTGCCTCTCCAATTATCCAAGGTAAGTGTTAATTTCAGACTAACTTCTCCTGACCATCCAATATGCTTCTGGGGTGCCTCTTCCCTAAGTCAGTCCAGCAAGGATAATTAACACAAGATTTCAACATGAACAGAGTGTCTCCACTGCTCTGGCATACATGAAAACTTAAGTACATGAAATCACAGTGGAAATCCAAAGTGAAGGTCTTTTTTTTTGGTGGGGGGAGGAGTGACAATTTTGTCTTTGCATTATTCACAACTCTCCTACTCTATGTAGAGATGCTTTCCTTCTTTTTATTTATTTAACAAATTTTCAACAAAGGCCTACATAGTAGACTCAATCTGTGCCCACAAGGTGCCAGTCTTTCCTTGTTGTGGGAAATTGTGATGCTGGCGATGATAAGGTTGTGTGTAAGGCAACGAATGTGGCAGGGAGGGTAAAGATGATCCGAAGCTGAGGTGCCCACTGGTGAGGATGATACTAAGCAAGGGTACATATATCCCTCCCCACTCCCCATTCAGTTTATCAGCTGAGAGTAGTGACAGAGGATGTCTGGGCACCATGGGATCTGAGAGGACAAAACTGAAATGTTTGGCTTGACAGAAATTCTAACCAAAGCACCATCTAAATGAACTAGGCAGAGAGGCAGAAGACATGTAGAGACCACAGGCTGGAGGCTGAGACCCAGGCCAAAGCAGGAGACTTGGAATCAGAGAGGTGGGAGTGGTATCTCAGAAGAGTCCCTGAGTGGTGGGACTCATCCTAGGAGCTTTCCCCAGGCTGCCTGCAGCATCCAGCCTATGTGCATGGGTGAATCATTTCGTGCTATTGAAATAATTCTATGATGTACACTTGGCATGTAATGAGCTCAGAAGACTCAGTGAGCCAGGCTAGAACTCTAACTTCTACCACAGGCAATCATACGGAGGTTAAAAGCATAGGCTCTTGACTCCAGTTGACTTTATTACGTTCTGGCTTTGCCACTTATTAGCTATGGTAACTCAGGCAAGTCACTTAAGCTCTGTATGCCTCGGTTTTCTCATCTGTAAATTGGAAATATATCAGTGAAATGACAAGGATGAGCCCAGGTAGGAAAATGACCAGTGGGCCATATCAAGGGCCAGAGACAACTCCCACCCAACTGGCTGGGTGAATGCCATGGCCAAGACAGTGAGCAGAAACCAGACCCTAGCCCTCCCTCCTCTATGACCCTAAAGCTCCGTGGACACACACATACACACCCAATCTCTGTCCTCTCCTGCTAAAAAGGTCCAGACTTTCAGTGTCCCCTTAGCCTCTCTTGCCCTCAATTGTGATCTCTTTCCATGAAAAGTTCTCTAGAGTAACTCAGGCCCAGTCATCACCTGCCACCAAGCCTTCTCCTATCCCTGCTTTACCCTTTGCCCTCTAAATAAGGAAGCCAGCACTGCCAGGCCAAGAACTCCTGCCCAATTTGGGTCCTGGGTAGCTTCTCGCCCCCTGCTTCCCCTGGGCCCATAGCCAACTCCTCCCTCCCTCAGAGATGCTCCTGCTCACTTCATTCCTGCCTCATAATTGGAATGACAGTGGTTCCCAGAATCCCTGGGGCATGGGGTGGGTGATAGGGGTCTGGGGAGGCAGCCAGCCCCAGAGCAGGTTAATGTTACAGCCCTGGATAAGTGAGCTGGGCCAGTTGACGTCAGGGTGATGATCGGTGGAGGGGAGGGCGGGTCTGCTGAACTATAAAGATAGGTCAAATCAAATATAATCAACTCGGGACAGAGCAAGCAGGAGAACTGGACAGCGTCCCCAAGCCATGGTCCCTACCAGCCGCGGCTCAGCCTGGGTCCCTCTGCTCCCAGCCCGAGTGCCCGAAGCAGGCTTTGGTTTCATGTCAGCAGCCTTCATCTGCCTTCCAAAAATAAGCCCCTGCCGCCATGCCGAGGGGAGAAAAACAAGAAGGGCGGTATTTTTAGGGCCATTAATTCTGACCACGTGCCTGAGAGGCAAGGTGGATGGCCCTGGGACAGAGGCTGTTCATCACTATGTCCCGGGGAGCAGGACGTCTTCAGGGCACGCTGCAGGCTCTCGTCTTCCTAGGCGTCCTAGTGGGCATGGTGGTGCCCTCACCCGCGGGCACCCGCGCCAACAGCACGCTGCTGGACTCCAGGGGCTGGGGCACCCTGCTATCCAGGTCCCGAGCTGGGCTAGCTGGAGAGATTGCCGGGGTGAATTGGGAAAGTGGCTATTTGGTGGGGATCAAGCGGCAGCGGAGGCTCTACTGCAACGTGGGCATCGGCTTTCACCTTCAGGTGCCCCCCGATGGCCGGATCAGCGGGACCCACGAGGAGAACCCCTACAGTGAGTGCAAATTGCAGCCAGTTGGGAAACTGGGAGCTTGGGCTCAAGCAGAGCTAAAAGATGAAGGGGACTTGCTCTGATGCATGGGGTCCTATTATAAAGGGGGGAGAAATCTTATTCTTCACTTGGATGCCCATAACAGAGCCACCTCTGCCAGATTCACCTTGACCCAGCCTAGGAGCAGGTTCAATATACTGAAGCTCAAGCATCCCAGTGTGCTTTGCCATCACCCCCTTGGATTCCCCTATGGCACTAATTACTTCAGCATTATGGGCTCATCTGTAGCCATATAAGACCACTGGGTACCCATTAGGCAAGAATGGAGAAAATGAGTAAGGATATTTGGACCAAATGAGACACAAGCTTATTTTTACTTAGCTTCTCCCTTTTTGAAGGAAAGGCAAATGATTTGCAAAATTTCTAGCTGAAGCACATTGTTCATTTTACTTCAGCCTACCCACTCTGTCCCTAGGTCTGTGTCCTACAAATCAGTGGGTTGCTACATAGATAGGCTATCTCATCCAAGAAGGAGTGGAGGCTGTAGGATCTAGGCAAGCCCTCAGCTTCTGTGTGGCTGCAGCGCTTGCAAGATTAAATGGGCCGAGATTTGTTGAACATGTAGAATATACATTTTTAACAAAACTGATCAGAATTCATTTTTTTACCAAAGTCAAGGACCTCATGTCATTGAGTCAGTGAAACCCAGATACCTAAATGGCCACTGTGATCCCTAACTTTGATGCCACAACATTCCCTTGCAGAACTGGGGTTTTGACACTACGGTGGCAAGATTTGCCAAATCCAGCTGCTGGATCTCCTAAAACTAGAGAGATTAGGGATGGAGGTGATGGAAGATTTGACTTTCTTAGGAGCAGGGGGATGGGCGTGGATGTCCTTGCAGGATCACCTTTAGACTGATGGACATCCTACTCTGATTTGCACAAGCCTCAGGTAATGTGGCCCCTATTTCCTTGTCAGGCCTACTGGAGATTTCCACAGTGGATCGAGGTGTGGTGAGTCTCTTTGGAGTGAAAAGTGCCCTCTTCATTGCCATGAACAGCAAAGGAAGATTATACACAACGGTGAGTTCATCAGTCCAGGGGAAGCTACAGGTTGTAGAAGGCCTGTAACAGTTGAAGAAAGTAATACAAAATCTGAGTAGAGAAGTGAATATTTGTCTCGAATGAGAAAAGAAAGGTGCTGTGGAAGGAGCCCGTGCAGGTGAGAGGCCTTGAAGCTCAGGCTTTGTAAACTTCACAGTACATTGATTGGCCTCTGCACTGGCTTCTGTTTTTCTTCACCTTACCTGCCAGAGCCTTTGTAATTAAACAGGAACCATAGCTCGGGGGGCTACTGAGTCTGAGGGAAACCTGCATTCTGGCATACAGCTGCCATCAGGCTATGCTCAAGTTTGATTTCCTGAACTGGACAGGCTCACAGAAGCAAGCCTGGCTTTCAGCCTGGGTGTTCTCCACAACCCACCCTCCGAGAGGCGTCTCGAACCTGAGCACAGTGCGAGGAGGGCAAATAGAGGCTCTTTCTCTCACCTTCATCAGTGTGTGGACATTTTAGTGTGAGGTTTTAAGTACTCTGGTCCCTGATGCCATAGGCTGGAGAAGCATTCTCTGCATTTTCTCCCTCGATAGATGCCAGGCCCACCTCTCCTCCTCTCCATCACAGACCACCCCTGCGAGGTTAACCTCACCAGCTTCTGAACACCAAAATTTACCAAAATCCCTGGCCTCTCCAACCCCCTTCAGCCTGGATCTCTCAGTCCATGATTTGGCTTATTCCAAAATAAGAGCTAGGAAAGCATCTCTACGATGTTGAAGAAACTGAGAGATCTTTTGACAGAAATAAGAAGGCTAAAAAGGAAGACCTCTGAGCCATAGTCAAGGAATACCAGAGTTATTTATGGGGAGGGTGTGGAGGGCTATTCTACCTCTCCTTGGAGACAGACTGAGGATCAGGAAGTGAACAGAGAGATCTGGGATTGGTGCCAGCTACCGGGGAGGCTATCCCAACCAAGGTAGTCTTTTACAAACCTGAATGGGGTGCCCAAGTGGCCTCTGCCCTTGAATTTTGGCACCAACACCTCTCATTCTGGCCTGGTTTTCGTGGAGACAGGGTATGGATTAAGTTCAGTGGATCTCTGAAATAAGACAAGTAGCTGGAGGGTAGGTGGGGCAGGAGCTGGAACACAGGTCCCAGTCTGTGCACCAAAAACGCTTCTGCTGCAGGCCTTACATGCATTACCTACAGAACCCTGACAGGTCCACACACAGCCATGATTGACATGAGACCTTGGGGATAGTGATCAAATGCGCCTCCCAGGGGTGCTGGAGGATAACTCTCAGAAAGCACTCCACAGGGCAACTGACAATCAGTAGATGCTCAGTGTGGAGTAGCTGTTTATATTGTCTATGGAGGCTGAGGCACCCTGCTGCGAGGCTCTGCAGCCCTCTCTCCTGGAGATGAGACAGACATGTGGGAGGACCATCTGCATCCACATCATGGTAACTTGTTAAAAGTACAGATTTCCAGGGACCTTCCTCAGAGATGTTTATCCAGCAGGGCTGGGCTGAGGGGCCTAGAAATCAGTTTGTTTGTTTGTTTAAATTTCTCAAGTATTTCTGAGGCACAGATGGGCTCGTGGACCACCAGGCTACATGGCCTCTGCCTTGCCCAAGGGTCACTCCAGCCCTGAGAGCTGAAGGGCTAGGTTGATGAAACATGCATGGAATTATCAGACACCCTTTACCATTCTCTGCAAAGGTGATGGAGAGAACAGAAAGCAGCTAGGACCAGCCTAGGTTTTCGTGGAGTAGGTGCCCCTTCTGCGGAGCGAGTCATCTGGAAGAGCCATTCTCAGCAGCCTGCATAATGCCTGGAGTCCCACTAGTTGAAATGCCGGGAATAAGGACTCTATGCAAGGGCCTCCTTTGGCGGCTAAATCTCCTGGAAGAAAGCACTCATCGTATACAGAAGCTCTTATCCTTCCACCTTTATTAACAAGCTATTTAGTGTTTCTCCTTACCCAGAAACCAATTATTCACCGGTGAGGCCGGGAAAGGGCACAGATGTAGGATAAATTTATCCACTTCCCACTCTAAGTCCATGGTCTTTACCCAGTTGGGGGAGGCTGGGAACATGAGACATATAACAGTCAGGGAATTGGCTGCAAATGGGTAAGCATTCAGAGTAACCAAAGCGGGGGAACCGTTTCTTTGAAGTGTGGGCTGACTCCTAATGTGGGAGACACCACTGGCCCTCACTCTTAGGCCCATGACTCAAAGGGGGCCAAGCAGGTCTCATTAAATGAACAGAGTCCAGGAAGAGGGGGACTTTTCTGAGAGAAGCCTGCCTGCTCTTCATAGTCCCCCAAACACACACACACACACACACACACACCTCATCTATAAATGGAAATTTATTTATTTAACAAATATTGTCATACACACCACATGCACACCACACATACACACACACATGCCAGCCCCTCTCCCCGACCTTCCCCGGCCAACCCCAGAGCCTTTGGCCCAGGAGCACCTTCTCCGAGGTGGTAGAGTCTACTCCCTGGAGCCCAGGGCCAAGCAGGCCAGTGTACAGAGCGAGGCTGGATCGGGGAATTGGCTTAGCTGTTCCCCAAGCCTGAGCGCCTGAGGCTTTGTGTGCTTGGGCACCAGATGCACCAAAACCACCTCTACCCCTCTCTCGACAACCCATAGGGCCGTAGGGCCGTAGGGCCCGTTATCACAGTCTAAAAAAACAATTGCCAACTGATCCCAGGAGCCAGGAAGACTCCTGCTGGGTGATGATTTCATTCACACTATTTCCCTTTAAGCCCCCTGAGCTGCCTCATCTCCCAGAAGCTCAGCTGCTGCTGTGGCTAAATGGGATTTCTCATGGGGAGAAAGGAACCATGCTGGGGTGGGGGACAGGGAACAACCCATAGTCTTGAGACTAAGTGCCAGGAAAGCCCACCTAAGGAAAAGTGTTCTCCCACATGTCTCATCTCCAGGAGAGAGGGCTGCAGAGCCTCGCAGCAGAGCCTCGCAGCAGGGTGCCTCAGCCTCCATAGACAATATAAACAGCTACTCCACACTGAGTACCTACTGATTGTCAGTTGCCCTATGGAGTGCTTCCTGAGAGTTATCCTCCAGCACCCCTGGGAGGCGCATTTGATCACTATCCCCAAGGTCTCATGTCAATCATGGCTGTGTGTGGACCTGTCAGGGTTCTGTAGGTAATGCATGTAAGGCCTGCAGCAGAAGCGTTTTTGGTGTACAGACTGGGACCTGTGTTCCA
The DNA here is from genome assembly GCF_000325575.1 of Pteropus alecto. NCBI lineage: Eukaryota > Metazoa > Chordata > Mammalia > Chiroptera > Pteropodidae > Pteropus > Pteropus alecto. The sequence goes on from NW_006443138.1 coordinate 26,761,917, forward strand.
GCTCCTGTCCCCACTACCCTCCAGCTACTGCAACGTCACTGGCCTTCTCTGGACCTTGACCTCTTCTCTCTCAGATGTAGACTGAGGCAGAAATCAGTGAACTCCAACCTCCTTTTTAAAATTAAAAAAAAAATAAAGGATCTCCACGTGACAGTGGTTCTATTAGAATCCTTTAGCTGAGAAAAATACATAGTGACAAAAAGGTACTAGTAATTCAGTTATACTTCTAAGTGATTTTAGTTTTACTAATTATAACTGTCTACATCTTTTTAATCAATAGTAGTAGGACAATGTGCAAAACCCACTATTTACTTCATCCAGAGAGGCCTTTGAGAATTGTCTGGAGGAGGGGAGAACTAAGCCTTTCCCTCACTCAGTGCTCAGTTAGCTGCTTCTCTCATCTATCAAAGAACAGGATTCCTGAGGGATGGGTCAAAGGAGCCCCAAGCATTAGCTCCTGTGGAAGTGCCTGGAGATGGAACTGGGGTGCAGGGAAGGCCCGTGCTGCATGAGGGGCCTGGAAAGCTCTGCAGAGGAGTCTCACAAATGGCTTTATCTGTGGCCTGCCAGCTACAGAGAGCTGTGCAGGAATGAGAAGAATGATAAGCCTGGTGAAAACATTTTCAAACACTCGTAAATTATCAATGCAATTCTGAGTTAGGAAAGAGGGTTGGAGACTACAGTCCTAATCAGAGCTGGGAGATGTTGTTTCTTCGTTTAATCCAAGGACAAAGAAAGGAGCAGTCAGGGGACACAGGAGGAAAGGTCTCTGGACAAGGAATTTTCTTTTTCTCCCTCACTACCTACTTCCTTAAACCACAAACACAGCCAGGAGTAATAGAGGCAAGTGGCCAAGGGCAGCCCTAGGAGGAAGAACTTTAAAGACAAGAATACACCTCCACCAGTCTGGGTGACTTAGCTCTGCCTAAAGACAAGAGATGGATGTGTGGTCCACCCCGAACTTTAAGGGGCATTTCTGCCACAGGTAAGTCATGCCGAAACATTCACCTATCTACCCCTCTGCGAATGGCCTTCTCCACAGTAAGACCTAAATGCTTTACAGTTTGGTTCCACATAAGTCTGATTAGACCTATATGGAATTTAAGACATTGTCACACTGGGGCCTGAGGCCTGGCAGACCCAGGAAATGTGATCCGGCGGAATTATTTTCATTTGTTCAAGTAATAATATATGGTAGCTGCTTTTATTATCACAGCATTCACTTGGCACGAGTGCTTTTCTCACCAGAGCTGAGGAGCCAGCATTCATTCCTAAGCCATGAGAACTCAGAGCTCAGGCAAACATTGAAGATGAATTAGGAGCTGGGTTGTGATACCAGCTTGAGCATCAGTCTGGGCAGCAGGAAAATCCCACCAGCCTGAAGCATTGGCCACATCAAAAAGTTTGGGAAAATTGTCTTGGCCTCTTGCCACAGGCCTTGAAGCTATCCGAACCCCAACGATGCTGGTGCAGTCGCGGTGGGGGGAAGCGATCCCTGAAAGGAGTGGTCAGCTATTTCGCTCTTTTTTCTTTAGATTTGTACAGAATGCTGAAGAAATCTAGGAATATGAGGTAAGCTAGATAAAAGGAACAGAATGGAAAAAAAAACAAAAGTCAGAAAGTAAAAAGGGGTGGGGATTTTTAAGTAATCAAAATCTGATGAGCAGAGAACAAAACACAGTGCGTGTTTAAACAAATGCATTTTAAGAGACCCAGTCACTAGGGAAGGCTGGATCCTTAAACTGAACATATTTTAGAACGGAGGATATGAGTGAATGCCCTCAGTTTCTTGTCGAAATCACTCAATTCCTCCCCCTTTTCCTCCTCTTACCCCACCCTCTGCCCCAAGACTTGATTTCCTCCCTAGAGTATGAAAACCACACATGAAACCTCTCCCGTAACCACCATCCAGATCAGAAATGAATTCTCCTGGAAATCAAGGAGGCGGTTACTTTCCAGGGACATGTAAAGTTAGAACAGAGGGGAAAGCGGTGGGTGGAGAGGGGGCTGTGACAGGATGAGGAAGAGACCACCAGTTTTTGATTCAAATGTTTTCTCACTCCATTTCCTGGCCCATCTTCTATCCCAGATTCCTTTTCCATTTTAAAAGATCTACATGTATGACTAGGTAACGCATGAACTTGCTTTAAGGGGGAAAACAAAAATGCAAAAGAATATGCCATGGAAATTAAGTCTCATTCTCACTGTTGTCTTGAAGCCACCTACTTCCTCCCCAGAGAGAGCCACTGTTACTCGTTCCTTGTGTACCATTCCAGGAAGAACTCACATCCCTGTGCGTGAGCACTTGCTGGTATCATCTTTTTAAATCACACGAACAGGAACATACTCTATACACTGTTTAGAACTTTGTTTCTTCACTTAACAATATATATTTGAGACCATTTCAAGTCAGTGCACAAAGAGGTTTTCTTATTTTTTCGTGGCTTATCATATTACATTGTGTGGATTTGCCATAATTGAGTTAACCACTCCCCTCCTAATTGACTCTTAGGCTGTTTTCACTCTTTCGCTGTTTTAAGTAATGCTGCAGTGAGTGACACATGTGGGAGTGTACCAGTAAGATATATTCCTAGAAGGGGAATTACTAATCAAAGCTATAATTTTTTTTTTAATCTAATAGATATTGTCAATAGCTCTTTACAGAGTTTCTAACAATTTACACACCTGTGGACATTAAATGAGAATTCCTAGTATCCATGCCCTCACCAATGAAAAGATATTATCAAATATTGTTCTCTTTGTAATCTGACAATTAAAAATGTGATCTCACAATTGATTTACATTTCTCTTATTAGGCGTATTTCCTTATGTTTAACTGCTAGTTGTGTTTCCTTTTCTGTGAATTGTCTGTGCATGAATGTCCATTTTTCAGTGAGTTAAGGGTTCTGAATATAATAGCAAAATGTCCTCTTTGCCATATATTGCAAAATATATTACAAAAGGTAATGCATTGAAAATATTTTTATACAGTTTGCTATTTACATTTTTATTTTGTTTAAAGGTTTAAAATTATTTTTCAGGCTGAGTCAAATTTAGTGTTTTTGTTTTGTTTTGTTTTGTTATGTGTATGGCTTCTAATTTTCTTGTATCCTATTTAGAAAGATCTTCCTGACTTAAAAAAAAAACTTTTTTTCTGGATTTTTAAGGTTCTCTTTTTTACATTTAAATCTTTACTCCTTAATTTTAATGTAAGGAATGCAGTTATACATCAAACTATTATTCTTATTCCAACATCATGTTTTCTCCAGCGATTTGAAATGCCACTTTTATATTCATGTATGTTTGGGTTTACTTCTTGACTTTCTATTTTGCTCTTTGATCTGCACCAGGCTTTTAATCAGTGTAGCTTCATTTCTATTTAACTTTCATAATCAATCCTGGGTTTATTTTCTCCAAGTGTTGCTCTAAAGCTTTGCCCATCAATAATCTTAGATCCTGCGGCTGACTCTACACCCCATGCACAGGTAAAGAGACATTGGTCCAGAGAGGCCCTGAAGGGTGCACTGCCAGAGCCAGCCTCAGCCTCCATTCATCCTATCTCTGTGCTCTCTCGTGCAAGTTCACTGCCTCCCAGTCACTTAGGCAGTAAAAGCAGAGCTTAAAGGCTAAGTTGTTCAATAACCCACAGCAAGTTTTACAGAAATGGTGGTCCAGCATAAGACAAAGTCTTTTAGAACTTTTACTGAAGAGTAGTTCATGATTCAATTGGTGAAGAATAATTATAGTGATAAAAATTATTTTTTATTTTACTATGTGACAGGCATTATACCAAGGACTTTGCATGCGTCATTTCAGTTAATGCTCACTCCAGTTCTATGGTGTGGTTATTCTTATGGCTCCCACTCTACAGATGAGGGAACTGATTTCCCCTGCTCATTCCGCAGATACTTACCTAGCACCCATAACCAGGGAAAGGAAGGCTTGTGCAGACTCCCGAAGTGGTATCAAGGAACCAGTTGACAGGGGTAGCTGGTGAGAGCTTCTTCGTTCACTCAAGCAAATTCAACATAATGTGAAAGTTCTCTGTAAACAATCAAGTAGGGGCATGAGAGGGGAGGTGGGACATGCACCCAGCAGTGGGCGAAGGGCAGGAGGGAAGTGTTCAGTACGTTCCAATAGACCACGCCACCTTCTTGCTCACGCCCATCTTGCATCAAAGGAGCCATCCATGCGGGGGTATCTGTATGTTTTACTGTTGTCCCTATTAAGTCATCATTCATTCAGTATCATGTACTCAACAAGGCATAATCCTTGTCTCAAGGGTTGTACATTGAGAAAGAAGAGCCTGTCCATAGGGATCACACACTGTTTTAAATGCCATCTGAGAAGAGAACTCAAAGGGCTGGGGAAATCTGGGAGCCCTGGTGAGCAAGCCCATCACCTTCCGTTTGACAGGAAGAGGCACTCGCCCAATCCCCCAATGCCGGCCACGTCAGGGAGCTCATAGTACAGTTCCTGTAGAAGAGGTTAGATGACACCTCTGGCACAGCAGTCAGCCACTGAGTAGGTTTTTCGTTTGTTTGTTTGTTTGTTTGTTTGTTT
>NW_006443138.1:26766535-26774712 GCF_000325575.1 Pteropus alecto
CCATTTCATTATTTAGTTTTTAAAGGCAAGATCCCAGGTCTCCTGGCTCCTACCTTGCTCTCTTCCTTTAGACCTCACAGATTTCCTCCCTATCAAAAGCACAGAAATCCCACCAGCCCCCTCAGGGCAAGGACCCAGGCAGGCTTCGGGGAGGAAAAGGTCCTATTTTCTAGGAGTAAAGGAGGTCTTGGGTGATTTATTGAGAATGAACTTGTTGATGTGTGAAAGGAAGTCCAGCACTCATTTTCTGAACAGGTGGTCCACACGCAGTCCTCCAAATTAAGGATTCATCACTGGCCCCAGACACCATGGCACCACCTGTCACACAAGGAACCAGGTTCTTTTCCCCATAAAACCCACTGCCCCTCACCGTCTCTGTCCCTGCACTTTCCTGGAGAACTATGACTGTCTAGGAGGCACCAGGCGTCTTCTGGGCTCAAAGTCAAAATCCCTCTTTAAGAGACTGCAAACTTGAGACTTAACCTGGGGAAGACAGAGTGTGGAAACACAAGTGGAATCTTTCCAGACAATGATGGAAAGATTTAGGAAATCATCTGTCTTGACCCCTCCACTAACCACTCCCCACCACACAGTTTGCAGAAAAGGAAACCAAGGCTGAGAAGAGAGGAGCCTGCTCAGGGTCACACAACTAGAAAGTGGAAAAGCCACCAACTAGAACCCCACACTCTCAGTTCTGCTCCCCTAGACTACCTCTCACAGTGGACTTGAGAAAACAGCCTATTTTATCCATTTCTGATCCTTTCTCTGAGTGGAATAAATTATCATCTAGGTGCTTAGAGGAAATTGCCCTGAACTGGAAGTCAGGAGACTCACCCCATGTGACACAGACGATCCATCTATGTCTCTGGGCCTTGGCTTCCTTATCGTAAAGGAGGGAAGGTGAGAGGGGACCATGAAAGTCCTGAAGTCTCTTCCTGTTCAAACCTTTCATGATTCTGTTAACCTAGGATGGCTTACACCTCACAGTGATTGTCTTGCAAAGGGGAGGGGAAGGGCAGCCGGCAGAGGGACCTACAGGGCCTCGTTTATAATTGATTCTCTGCTGTTTGTCCATTCTTTCACAGCCCAGCTTCCAAGAGGAATGCAAGTTCAGAGAAACCCTCCTGCCTAACAATTACAATGCCTATGAGTCAGACTTGTACCGAGGGACCTACATCGCACTGAGCAAATACGGACGTGTAAAGCGGGGCAGCAAGGTGTCCCCAATCATGACCGTCACTCATTTCCTTCCCAGGATATAAGAAGCCTGAAATAAGGCTAACAGGTTGAAAGCGACATCTTTTCTGTTGGAATTTTGCACAGGCGAACAATTTCCCATACACCCCACGACTCCTAAGTCCGGTTTCTCTTGTGCTTGAGGAGACCTCAGTTGGTTCGCTTGGCCACCAGACCCCATGCCAGATAACGCTCCCAAGTGAGGGGTTGCAGCTGGCATTCTAGAATGGCAATGGAGCCCATGCTCTGACCGCACCTGAGGAAAGAAGGTACAGATGACACTTGTAGAATGTGACCTTGTGCACAGGAAAAAACTGGGGTGGAAGTATGTGTGTGTTGGTGTATATCCATACATCTTTGTATATATTGTCAGAGCAAAGGCATTTCAGAGCATCAGGTTTCTTTCTTCCAGGATCATAGCTGCAGGCATCTGCCTCCAAGAATGTCCCTTGTCAAACCAGAAGGATTGATGAGTACTCCCATTCTGCCTCTTTCCAATCGTCTTTCCATTCAGATGCCACTGACAGCACGGGTTGCACGGGTGGCAGCAGCAGCTGTCCCCTAAGTACAGAGAGAGCAGGGCCTGCAAACCAGAAAAACAGCGAGCAGGCACTCCAACCTGCCTGTGAGGACGCTGGGGACACCAGGTGCGTTGTCAGGGCAGCTGGGGGGAAGGGGCAAAGCGGTGTCTTGGGCATTTTGGGAAGGCCTGCTGAAAGCAGCGGAAGGGACTGTTCTATGGAGAGCTGTTCTGCTTGGAGGATTTGGTGCTGTGTGTGGCTCCAAGAACAAGTGGGGCCGGGCTGCCTGCCCATAACTTTTCCTCACTGTGAACCGGGTCTTATTTTAACCTCAGATGACAAGGATCCTAATAATGGCAACCTCTTTGGCGAGGGGTGAGGGGTGCAAAATAGGGCATGAAGAAAGTAGAGAGGCTTTGGACTCCAGATGATAATTCTTCTCCAGCTACATCCAGGAAACTCACCCAAGTTCTCATCTGATACTCGCACTTCCTTCTTGGTTGTCCTCGTCTCACATATACACTGGTGCCTGGATGCAGGAGAATGGGCACCATGACGTCCGGAGTTCCACCCCCCCGACCCCCTACAGTAAGAGAAGAGTGATAATCCTGTGAAATCGAGCAGCCAAGCTGAAGCAGCTCCTTGCTGTACTATGTCTTCTTGCCTCCTGTCCTTTGAGAGTATTTAAATCAGAGGTTCCCCAAGTGACTATAAATGTTGTCTGCCTGGAGCCTTCAGATTCCTGAACCATTGAAACGTTCCTAAATCTGAAACCAGAGAGAGCCGTATCAGAGTGCAAATATTTTCGGCATACGTGAACCATCAAGTTACAAAATGACCTGACACCCTCTGCTACTCTCAGGGGCCCTGCCTGCAAGACAACCCCTCATCTGCTGCAAATGCCTTCATCTTTGGCATACCTCTCTATATGCAGATGCGCCCATCTATAGATAGGTCTGATCTGAATGACTGTGAGCTGAAGATGGAGGTTGGCAATCTAAGGGAGAGGCACCATACTGGCCACCTTCCCTGCCCAGCAAATATCAGGGAGGACATATGCTGGGTGAGAAGGAAAAGGCCACACCAAGATGAGCAAAGACTGAACAGGCAGTAAGAGCGAGAGTGGACATGGCCAAGCCTTAGGTAGAAAATGGAAGGAACTGAGGTCCTGGATCAAGTAGAAAGGAGAGAAAACTGGTCCATCTTGACTGTTTGGAATATTTGAAGTGCAGGCCTGCTTGGAGGCAGGGGACAAAGCTGATTGTTTTTCAGGAGATCTTGTATAGAGTAATCTGTCTCTATAACAGCGTCATCAGAAACTGACGCTCTCAGAGCCTGAAGTGTGTATCAGTTCCCGATAGAACATGGTGGGAGTGTAGGAAGGCTGGGTGAACAGATGGACTGCGATCTGGAGAGGAGAAAAAAAGTTTTAGGTCCAAAGCATGAGTTCCTTTCTGCCTAGATCATTGAGCTAACTTGGTATGAGAAAGGCCTCAGACTTCAGGACCTTTCCTGCATCTCTGTAGTGGTTCATAAAACTCCTGACAAGGAGTTTCCCCAAATGTCCGCTCCCATTTTTTACATTGGGAGTAAGAAGGAGAAGCTATGAAATGCCTACAATCAGCAGGCTTGATATTCAATTACTGCATAGCAGCACCAGCACACTGATTGTCAATGACTAGAATCAGTTACAAGCAGCTGTGCATCTGTTCTAACTGGTCCCAGGACTATGCTGTGCTAGCTGTTTAGTATTTTGAATATCACCTCTGGATGTAGGGATGCATCTTTGACTCTTTGAAATCCTTCGCATTCAAAGGAATTCTCCCGAGGGCTTTCTCTTTGACCTATAGGTGTCTTAGGCTTAAGAAAAATCAATCCCCATCCACAGAAGTGGGTGAAGGGGCAGGAAGAGAGTAAGATCAGCAAAGGGCTTTTCAGTCCCTTCTCTCCTGCTACTGTGTCTGTGCACTGGTGTGCAGAGTCATTGCCTATACCATCATCATGTGCCAAATCCTGAACTCACCTGTCAGCCCCACTGGATCCAAAAGGCTTCAGAAGGTGTTGCATAGGCAGGGAACAAGAGCGAACCCCACCTTCCTGCTGGCTGTACCGAGAATGACTTGGGTCCTCCCTCTCCCAAATCCTGAGTTATGCCCCTAGTTTAGAGAGATCTGTAGCTAATTAGTCACTCTTCTATCCTGTACCTTCTCTGGCAGCTCCATGCAAACCTGAGGTTCCAGGAGCCCTGAGGGAAATGATAGAGAGCAACATACTACACCCCTTTGAAGACAGACTTCTTAGCTGGGAAGAGGTTAGCTTAGAAACAATGGGAGAGCCCCAGGTCCATACGAAATCTGCACCCTTCTCAGGGTAACAGATGGACTTCAAAGGAAACCAGAAAACTCCAACTGTCTTGTTCAAGCTGTTGATTATGTTTGTCTCATCATTTGCTGCCTTCTGATACCCTTTCCCTTCCCACTTCCCATACATTTAGAACCTCCTTTGGAAAGCAGCATATAATTTTGTAATTAATACCCTATCATTATCCTTCACAGCCTTCCCCTTCTGCCACCACATCCCATAACACCTCCAACACACACACACACACACACACACACACACACACACACACACTCCAAGCCCCTGGTCAGGGCCATTCTATGGCTTAAGAATGAGAATATTTTCTCTTGTCATTTGATCCAGACTACAGACCTCTCCCTTTTAGACATGTAGATTTCTCCCCAGGCCAACAACTCAGGCTTGAAATTCTCTCCCGACCCCAGTCCTGTTCTGGGCAGTTTGGAATTCTCTTGCTCATGCTGGCTCTTGGCCCCTGCCTTATCCTAGGCCTAGATCCTTTAAGTTCTCATGTATACAAGTCCTGAGGAAGAAAGAAGTACAAAAGTCCACAAGCTAGAGTTTTCCTGCCTCCCGGTGTGGGACATCCACTACCAATGCCACAGTCGCTGGTGCAAACTTATCTAACTTATCTGCCATATGTAGTCACTGGCCTCTAAAACACCAGGATATCCTCTCTGCCCTCGATCCCCTTTTGTCCTTTTTCATGTAGAAAAGCACTAGAAAACTCCTACATCTTTCTATCCCAATGCCTTTCCCCCTAAGGCTCCGGGTCCTTTGTCACTAAGGAGATACTTTCTGCCACTTGGCACTCTTGTGCCTATAGAGTAGGTCTCTAACATCTGACTCCTCTCCTCCCAGCAAGGAAAGGCCGCTTATTCTGCTACTCCCAGGAAAACCCCAAAGGTAGAAACATCTGGGACAAGGCCAGAGAATAGACAGAAATACTCCAGGCTGCACTTGCACCTGAGTTGGGGGTTCTTCCTAGAAGTTCACTCGAAACAGACCCCGAATCTAGTCCAACACAGAATCATGTTTGTATACCTCATGAACTACTGAAATTCCAGCATTCAGACAGCTGTTCCTCCACATGGTTTTCCTTTTCTATAAATCAATAAGTACCTCAGGTTGGGTCCCAGTACAGAGCTGTCCTCAAGCTTGGGTCTAGCGAGTAGGAACTCAGAATTTGTTCAATCACGTGCTTGTAAAATGTGATGCTTCTATTTTTTTAATATGTATGTGCTATGCACAAACCATATCACGTTCCAGCAAAAAAGTAAAAGGTCTTTTTATACGTTCCTCAAAACTGTTTGACTCCATCCCTCCTATTAAAACTGACAACAAATCTCTGGATTGTGGTTGATTTTCATCTTAATTCTTTTCTACCTCTCAAGGAGGCAGCGAAGGGAAACAGAAAGCATGGATTCATGGTGCTGTGGATTATTAAGGCAGGAAGAAGTCACGTGGGCCACTCAGTTTAACCACCATGTTTTGTAAATGGAGAATTTGGCCCAGAAAAGGAAGGAAGTACTAAAGACTGTGGACCACAGTGAGGCAGCCACCTTCTTCCTCTTTTGCCTTGGTTAAAGCCAGATACCCACTTTTCTGTGACCAACACATTCACTCATTCACTTATTCACTCATCAAGAAATCTCTATTGAGCATCCGGCTTCTGTGCTACATTGGGCTAGGTTTGGAGGATATGTGAGTGAACGAGGTAAGCAGTCCCCATCTTCTCACAAACATGCATTACAGAAAAGTCACCCAGGAGTAGGTTAAAGTGTGGATTCCCCAGCCTCACTCGCAGAAGTTCTGATGCAGAGGCCTAGTGGCGCTCAGGAGTCTACCTTTGTCACATGTGCCCTGGGCGATGCTGATCCTAAAAAGCCCTGGTCTAGCACAATGACTGAAATTGTAGAACATTTGAGCTAAGGGAGACTCTATGCGTTATAAAAACTCTTTTATAGGTTAAAAGAAGAATAGGAAGACCAGGGAGTTTCAGTCTCTCACCCAAGACCACACAGCCAGACCAGAACCCATGACTGCTGGGTTTACTCTCTCATGTCACACTTCCTCACCCCACACCTCCCCATCACTAGACCTGCACCCTCACCCCACATTCCTCTTCTACTTCCTCATGTCGTCTCAGGAGAGATTAAAATGTGCCTTCAGTTGAGCAACATGGGTTCTGAATAAATCTATGTGCAGCCCTGCGCCTCTGCACCTCATTCCTGTATTTATTCGCCCCATTAATATTTCTAAGAGCCTACTATGTGCCAGAAACCATTCTGTGACAAATTATATATGGGCTTATGTACTGGCAAGGAAGACAGACATGAGACAAATAGTCACAGCAAAGTACGAGTGGCATGAAAGAGGAAGTCCAGGTGTCCTATGGGGGCACAGAGCAGGGTCCCAGCCTCATCTGGGTGGATAAGGGAATGCATTCCAGAGAAAGTTAAACTGAAGGGGGTCAGCCAGATGTAGGGTAGGTGGGTGGGGGCCTGCAGGCAGGGGAAGAGGAGTGTTCTGGAGGAGAGAAGGCACAGGAGGTGTTTGAAGGGGCAGGTGGGGGCCAAGGAGGAGAACATGGCACCTTGGAACATCCTAACGAGGCTCAGTATTGCAGGTACTCAGAGTGAGAGAGAGTCAGGCAAGATGGGGCTTGGGACAGGCAGTTAGGAATAGTATCATGGAGCTTCTGGTATGTATGGTAAGGGACTTCAACATTTAAAAATTTTTCATACTGTATAATTCACCCTTTTCTAATATACAATTCAATGATTTTTAACTAAAACTGCCAAATTGTGCAACCATCACCATAAATCAGTTTCAGAGCATTTTCATTACTCCAATAAGATCCTTCATGCATATTTGCTCTTACTTCCTACCTCCCCACTTCCACCCCAGACAGCCATTAATCTACTTTCTGTCTCCATAGTTTTGCCTTTTCTGGGTATTTTATGCAAAGGAATTATACAATATCTGGTTTCTAGTGTTTGGCTTCTTTCATTGAAGGAGCTTGAAGTTTAATCTTAAAACAATGAGAGGTCCTTGCTGAGTTTAAGAAGTACTAGGGCCAGACAAGTGTTTTAGAGAGACCACAGAAACTGTCTTGTGCAAAATGACTTGGAGGGGGCGAGCCCTGTGCAGAGAGAACACTTTCAAGGAGTTCAAGGCTAAAGGAGACCGCAGCTGGAATGAAGGCTGGTCATTTCACACAACAGTCTGGGCCCCAGAAGGCTCTCTGTAGGCTGAACCTCATTCTTCTAAAATGCAGGAACTGGCCTCTACCATTTTCCAAGGTGAATCTCCAGAGATTTCATGTTCTCTCTCTCTCTCTCTCTCTGACTGCTCACATCCTCAGATGGACCAACTAAGAAGCTGCTCTGCTGGTATCTGTGTCTGTCATCAGAGCCCTGAGACCCCACACGATGGTTTACAAACACGGGCTTAACCAGGATGGCTACTTTCCCTCAGTTCCTCTGGTTTTTAAAGGAAAAGCCAAAATGTCAGGGAAACAAGCTAATAACAGGGGTTGAAATTCTTTTATTGCAAAACAATATTCCAAGGGTATTCTGGAATCTGTCTACATTCAATCAAAACTTCCATACCATATTCTCCTACAGTCTCATACAACAGAAAATGATGCTCAGTGTGAAAACTTCAAGACCTATGAAAAATTGACAAATGTGTCCATTAAGTAACAAATGCGTATTTTTTTAAAAAGACTTCAACACAAAACTTTGGACACTCCTCAAAACAATATGCAATGCTCAGTTAAAAAAAAAATCAGTCAATCAAAATATTCCATTCCTGAGTATTCCTCCTGGAGTCACCCAGAAAAAGAAAAGGCAGGCTGTTGACAATGGCCATTTGGGAGGCTGAAGGGTCACTCTTCTGGTCAGTCACAGTGTTTATTATATATCAATGATTAATCACTTATTTTTATGAGGAACACAAGAGCCGTCCCACCTGGTTTTAGTGGGACACTTTCTATCTGCCAGGCCATATTACGTCCCCATGAGGCAAGGCTACTTACAGTTTCAAAGGACCACGGGG
>NW_006443138.1:26774726-26787571 GCF_000325575.1 Pteropus alecto
GAAGTGCACAGAGCGCTTTTCTCAGTCGGCTCAGGCTGCCTTCACAAGATACCACAGACTCGGGGCTTAAACGGCATTTAATTTTACACAGTTCTAGAAGCTGGTTGTCCAAGATCAAGGTCCAGCAGGGTCAGTTTTAGGTGAGGCCTCTCTTTCTGGCTTGTAGACAGCTTTCTTCTCATTGTGTCCTCACATGGCCTTTACTCTGTGTGCGAATATGGGGAGAGAGATCTCTGATATCTCTTTCACTTATTACAAGGACACCAGTCCTATAGGATTAAGTTCTTTCCCTTATGACCTCATTTAACCTTAATTACCTCCCTAAAGGCTCGCTCTTCAAACATAGTCATATTGGGAATTAGGGCTCCGACATATGAATTTGGGGAGGACACAAACATTCAGTCCTCAGAGGGCCCCACTGCCATCTGTGGAAGGCTGACCTCAGACCTGATGTCATTCTAACAACATTCCAAGAGGAAAATCATCAGTCGACCCATTTACCAGACTTCTAAAGAATCTGCTGTAATCATAAGTAGCTCTAATTTGGAGACCTTATTTTTTGGAGTGGGTAAAAAAAAGTAGTTACCTCTAAGGTAATGGTTCTCAACTAGGGTTGATTTTGACACGTAGAGGACACTTGACATTATCTGAACACATTTTTGATTGTCACAACTGAAGTTGAGGAGTGTGTACTGCTAGCATCTGATGAGTAGTGGCCAAGGATGCTGCTAAACATCCTACAGTTGTGCAGAATACCCTCCTACCACAAAGAACGATCCAGTTCCAAATATCAATAGTGCCAAAGTTAAGAAGCCCTGCTCCAAAATAATACACCCTCTTATCTGTCCTGAAATTTTTAAATTAACCCTTATTGAAAATCCAGATTACGGAGTAAATGCTGGAAGAGATGCTTCAAAAAAAAAAAAAAAAAAAAGGCTGGAAGAGAAGCTTCAGATGCCATTATCAACCCTTACACCTAGATCCTGATCCCCAGGAAGTTCCTGTGAGAATATGATCAGAGTAATGGGTTATCAAGAACTGTCCAGAAAAACAGTTGGCAGATGGACACTGAAGAGCCTTAGACCTGGGTGTCAGGGTAAGAGTTACTGGGTCAACGGAGCAGCATGGGGACAGGTGACTAGGATCGAAGGGAAATGACGTGAAGAAACTCAACGGTCACTTACTCTTCTTTCTCGCCATCATCTTTCAGCTTCTCACACCTAGATCAGGGCTCCACCTTCAGCTCCTGTATCGCCCCTTTACAGCCAAGCAGGACTTCTCTTCAAAACTTTAGCTTTAAATTATTTTTACTCATAAAATTTTAGTGTCTTCATTGCTTTTTCAAAGAATACTGTTTATTTTAATTTTTGAAAGATTATAAAAGTGAAACCTGTTCGTGGTAGAACATTTAGAAAATCCAGGAAATGAACAAATCATCTCGTCACTCATAATCTCACCACCCAAATACCACTGCTGTTAAGATTTTATTGTATCTCCCTTCGGTCTTTCATGTATAAAACTAAGTACGTGGAACAAGCACAGCTGATGGGATGCTACTGCAAAGCAATTTTATTTTTGTTGCTCCCTGCCCCCTTACACTGGTTCCATGGAGCGGGTGTCCCTGGAGGAAAACTCAGGCACTCCAAGTCTTTTTTGGCCACCCTTAGCTAATACAAAGCCATATGGTCATTTAAGGTCGCAAAACACAGCCACAATTCAGAAATCACAACACCAGGCAACACAGAGTAATTAGCACTTTGATCTTCAGTCAAAGGTAAGAATTCTTTCCCCTCAGGCCTGGAGCAGGTGGGGCATTATGGCATGGTCAGTTTCTTCCCTCTCCCTGACTTGCTAGCTGTTGCTTCACACCCTTTCAGGATGCAGAAAGGGAGCGAGGAAGAACAGTAAGGTGAGCAGCCAAGTTCTCACCTGATTGGCCCTGTTTTGAATTGTACCTTCTGAGCCTGGTAAATGTCTAAGGCCAACTCTTCTTGCTCTTGCTCACATTCTCTCAACCCTTTTCTTTTTCTCTTATTAGGGGCTGCTTTAGATTTTTCAGTGACCTTCTGTCTCTGGAGAACTCTTGCTTATAACATCCAGGGTGTGGTGAGTTCACCTTTTCTGGGAAAAGGAGGACTTTTGCCTACTCCTTTCCCAGCTCCTTAGAAAGCCAGCAGTCTACCTGCAGCTTTTCTGCCACATGCCATAACCTCTCTAGGCGGGTATATTGGACAGTCTAAGTCACCCCCTTTCTCATGTGTGGCCCACACCTGATCCCTGGGAAACATGCAGACAATCCTGGGCCCTACAAACTCTAAGAGTGAAGATTAACCCCAGAACAGCAGCAATCCGCCCTTCACTCTTATCACTAAAGCAGCACTGAACCCTGATCTCTCAAAATCTGTATGGCTCTTCTATTCATTTGTAATTGGAAAACCCCAGAAAAACAACAACAACAACAACAACAAATCAATGAAAAACAAATAACCCATAATTCTCGATGAAAACATTTTAAATCCATAGATAACAATTAAGAAGGTGGAGGGAGAAAGGTAGCGAAATTTGGAGTAGAATAATAGAAAGTAGCATTAATTGTATTTTTAGCTCTCTTTACAAATCTGTATATTTTCCTTAATAGAATGTGTTAACGTGGATCTTGATTTGTTAATAAAATTATGTTTGGGAAACTAAAGAAGTAAATATTTTCTTGAACAATAAATATGTAACAAAAAATCTATTTCTTCATACTTTCCAAATTTTTTAAAAAGTCCGAAAGTTAAAACTTCCAAAAAATTGTTCTCTTTCTAACTTTCTTCCAATTTTTCTCCCACACTTAACATTGTTGTTTACTTTTTTTGTCTAAGCACATTTCAGTTATTTTATGCCTTGGTTCCTTTATCGCTCAGGGCCCCTTACACAGAACACTTGTCTCCCAGAAGGAAGTCAGAGCAATCCATTATCAGACCCTTTGAGACTGCCCTCTTGTGGTTACTTCCTTAATAGTGATGATTTCATCACTAGATTTCATCCCTAGATGTTCAGGAAAGATCCACTTAATGCTAATTGTGAGTTGGGACTTGGATCCTGAATCCACAAATGAATAGACCACAGTCCTTGCCTAGAAAGAGCTCACAGTCCTGAGTAGAGCTGCCTGCCCAGCTAATGCTGCTTTGAATCAGAATACATTTGAACTTGCAGAGGAAAAAATGACTTACCGCATGGATGGGATGGGAATACTCATGAAGAAAATGACACTAGGTCTGGAATTGCAAGGATGAAAGTAACATGGAGAAGAGGAGGGATATTCTAAGCTGGAAAGGGTATGAGCACAGGCCTGGTCAAGATATGAAAGCACAAGTGAAGTTCAGCTTAGTGTGGGGGTTCAGAGTATAGGCTTGGGTGGCAGACAGCAGGGAGGAGGTCAAGAAGTCATGGATAGCCCATTCAAGAGCTGCATCGTCTTAGGTGAGTTATTTAAGCTTCAGTTTTCTCTTCCATAAAAATGAAGATAAGGGGTGGCTCCATAGTGTAGTGGTTAGCACGTCTGCTTTACATGCAGATGGTCCTGGGTTCGCACCCCAGGTGGAGCCACGGACCATACCTGGCGCCAGGTGCGCCAGGCTCCCTGAGTACGCCGGGGGCACCAGGCTCCAGGTGAGCCAGGCCCTGGGAACGCCAGGCCCCAGGTGCATGTGGGAGGAGATATTCCACCTTCAGAGATCCAGTTCTTAAGGGGAGATGGCAATATCCATAGGTCAGGGTGGAAGTGGGGTGGGGGGAAGTAAAGAGGAGGGGAAAAGTGAGAATAAAATAGTGCCTATCTCATAGAGTCCTTGTGAAGATTAAATGGAAAAATATACATAAAGTGCTTTGTGTAGTACTTGGCCTACATAAGTGTTCAATAAATGTTAGTTGCCAAAGGCAAGTAGTTGCAGGTGTTTTAGAGTGTGGGCGGCATAGTTGGGTGTGGAGAGAAATGTAAGTTGTATCAGATCTTGAACACCAAGCTATGGAGCTCAAAGTTTCTTATAGACAGTGGTAAACCACAGCAGGCTTTTGCAAGGGAAGTGGTGTGATGAAATCCTATTTTAGGAGAATTCTGTGAAGAGGAAAAAATGATTAGAAGCAAGGAAGCTACTAATTCATTTATTAAACAAATATCTATTTAAAACCTACGAGCTTTAAATAACCATGGTAGTGCTTGTGAAGACCAGTGAACTGAAGAGATGGTGAGCTCCTGCCTACTGGGGGCTTTCATTCCAATGGAGGCTAGACAGTTCATTAAGTCACCACTCAACAATACAACATTATTACACGTCATGGGGAGGGCTGGCAAGGAAGCAAACTCAGGGCTAAAATGGAGAATAATGGTGGGTCAGTGAGTCACCTAAGCTCTCTGTTCTTCGGTTTCTTCATCTCTTAAATGCTGCTTATAACCCTGTCCTGCCTACCACACAGAATCAGTGTGTAAATTCAAATGAGATGACATGCTAGAAAGCATTATATGAAGTGTAATCACCGTAGAAGTAAGAATGACGTGCTAGTTCTTTCTTTGCTCATGCTGGGCTCTTGGGGAGATCTCTGAGGCCTTTACCCTCGGGTTCCCTGGCAGTTGATTCAGCTGGTCCTTCCTTAGCCATTCCACACAACAAGACAGATATAGTTCTTTTTTCTTTTGTCCTTGCTCCCACTTCTTAGAATCATATAGAAAGATAAAGGGAGGAAAAGGAAAAGAAATGAAGGAAGGGAAGGAAGAAATATTTCTGTAAGTGCCAAGCACCTTTACAACTGTTATAACCATGGTAATCAATGGAAACTTTCTGGCAATTGGGCAGGGTATTTTGTTGGCACAATAATTGGGTATGCTGCTGGCATTAGTGGGCAGAGGCCACAGATTTGAGATGTCTGCAACATGTGGGACAGTCCTCCACAATGGCGAAGTGTCCTACACTTTACTTTAAAATGTCACGTGGTTTTCAACTTTTTCCATTTGGCTTATTTTGCTTAACATGATTATCTCAAGGTCTATCCATGTTGTCACAAATGGCAGTATTTAATCTCTTCTTATGGTTGAGTAATATTCCATTGTATATATGTACCACAGCTTCTTTATTCAATCATCTATCATAGGACACTTTGGTTGTTTCCATGTCCTGGCCACTGTGAATAATGCTGCTATGAACATCAGTGTACAAATATCTTTTTGGATATGGGTTTTCAAGTCTTTGGGGTAAATATCCAGTAGTGAACAGGATAAACAGAGACCCATGGACATGGACAATAGATTAGTGGTTACCAGAGGCGGGGGAGGGGGAAGGAGGGAGGCAGATGGAGTAAAAGGGGTCAAATATGTGGTGACAGAAAGAAATCTAACTATAAGAGGAGAACACACAATGCAATATATATATGCCTTACTGTTAAATTGTACACCTGAAACTTAGCGGATTTCGTTAACCAATGTCACCAAAAAAATAAAAAATAAAAAAATAAAATAAAATAAAATAAAATTGGAAAGGTAACTAAAAATAATAATAAAATAAAATGTAAGTGAAACGCCTATTTATAACCCGAGTCTAGAATCAAACTGTTTTACTTATGCAAAAAGTGTTTTTCCCATGAGTTTAATACACACTGAATTTTTCAACTAGGATGTAAGTCCAGGGAAGACTGCACTTTTTTTGTTTGGAATTTTTTAAAAGCAGTTTGCCATTTTGGAAAATCGTCTCATGACCATGCTGCCGGTGGTACCAACCCGTTAGCACTCTGCATTTGTAGCTTCCACATTCACAGTGGTGTTCTCTCTGTCTCTGTCTCTCTGTCTCTCTGTCTCTCTGTCTCTCTGTCTCTCTGTCTCTCTGTCTCTCTGTCTCTCTGTCTCTCTGTCTCTCTGTCTCTCTGTCTCTCTGTCTCTGTCTCTCTCTCTCTCTATATATATATATAAAAATATATATATATTTATATATATATATACACACACACACACACACACACATATATATACAGACACACAGATATACTTATTTAACTCATGTCAAATGCCAAAAAGGCAAATAATTTTTATTTATTAAGAAATAATTTTAGGCACATAATTTTTAGTTGAACATTTTCTTGCTGCTCTTAAATCCAAATTTATCCATTATGACTAGGTACAAGCACCTGAATACTTCATAAGTCTGTTAATGGAGCTGTGCTTGAGCATATGATTATTGAACTATAGAGTATTTTATTTTCCTTTTATTTCTCCTATTACATTGATTTTTTTTCATGCCGGTTGTAAGTTATATTAACTATGAATTTCACTTTAAGATAGTAAAGGCGGTGTTATAAAATATTTGTTGTTATATGTGCTGTTTTGCGTGATGGGCTAGAGAACCATTCTGTGAGCTCAGTTAACTAGAGAAGGTGAAGCTACAGTTCCAGATCCCCTGGTGAGCCATTGCTATGGCAGATGCCTCTCTGGTCCATAGGTCATGCCTCTCTGGTCTTGAGGCTTCCATGTACGGTCTGTCTGAGCAATAACTCTGTCTGATCTGAATTTAGCAAAGCCTGGGCACCTTACAGCAAGGACCAGGGAGGATGTCCTAATGGTTGCTCATAAAAATTCATACTCTGTATCCAAAACCCCATATTAATCCATTATGCTCCTAGGTTGTGACTGGGAGCAGGGGAAGCCCCCAAATTTCAAAAAAATGAACAATCTTCTCCTGATGGCCCCTCTTGGAGGCAATGCATAGGGCTTTCAAAGCCAGTGACCTGAGCTGAGTTGCCAGGACTAAATTTAAGTCCCCCAGGGACCGTCCCCCATCTGGATCCTTCTGGTGATCTGTCCGTGACTTCTGGAGTCCTGATTAGCTAGAAGTTGCTGTATTTATAGAGCACCCTTCTGAGAAGAACTCCAGGCTCTTTTGGGATATTAGCTCACTGGGGCAGGCATGGAAGGAGGAGAGGGAGCAGGATGCCAGTGTTTTCCTCTCCCTTTAAGGTAGAGGAATGGCCCCACATTGGAGACTGAGAGACTTGGGCTTCCTGAGCCTCTGTCCAGTGTGACCTTAACTGAGTCATGTAAACCTCCCTCGCTGGCTGGCCCCTGCAGCCTGGATGTTGAGTGTCATCTACATTTTCCATGTCTGGAACAACCCAAATGTGAGCAGGCTGCATCCCTCTGGAGCTCTTTTAAGGACATGGCAGGATCTTGGACTAAGTTCTTTTTTTTTTTTTTTTTTTAGTTGCGCTAAACTATACAAAACATAAATTTTACCACCTTAACTATTTTTAAGTGTATAGTTCAGTGGCATTTAACACATTGACATTATTGTGCCATCATCACCACCATCCATCTCCAGAACCTTTTCATCATCCCAAACTGCAGCTCATTTTAACTGGATATCCTGTATTACCTGTTAACGCCAGCTCTCCATTCCTCCCACTCTCAGCCCCTGGTAACCACCATTCTACTTTCTGTCTCCGTGCATATGACAGCTCTAGGTATCTCATACAGTGGCATCACACCTTATTTTTCTTTTGTGTCTGACCTATTTCACTGAGCATAATATTGTCAAGGTTCTCCCACGTGGTAGCCTCAAACTGAATTCTTAAACCTCTCTCTCCTCCTTACAAACTTTCTCTTCTCCCCAGCTTACCCCTTCCATCCAGGACATACAGGAGATTGGTTCCTGGACCCCCAAGGACACCAAAACCTTGGATGTTCAAGTCCCTTATATAAAAGGGCATAATATTTGCAAATAACCTACACACAGCTTCTCATTTACTTGATTCTCTAGATTACTTAAAACACCTACTGCTGTGTAAATGCTATGTAAATAATTGTTATACTGTATTGTTTAGGGAATTAAGGAAAAAATGCGTACATGTTCAGTACAGACGCAGTCATCATAGGCCTAGCTACATAATATATGTCAGCACAATGTGACATTTTTTTTTAATAATTTCAATCCGCGGTTGGTTGAATCTGTGAAAGCAGAACCTGCAGACACAGAGGGTCGATTGTGTATCATCCTCTTACACATGTTCACTGCAGGAGAGGATGTGGACTTAGTCTGACAATGCATCTCAAATTTCATAAAGTTTATTTTCAGATCCCTGGTCTCTTCTATTGTGAACCTTTCATACTCTTAATGTAGGGTTGCCAGATTTAGCAAATAGTAATAAAGGATGTCCAGTTAAAATTGAATTTCAGATAAACAACAAATAATCTTATAGTATAAGTATGCCTTCATGCAATATTTATACTAAAAAATTATTCATTCTTTATCTGAAATTCTAGTTTAACTGGGCATCTTGTATTTGACTCGGCAATTCAATTCTAACACCTCTCCATACCCTTGAGAAAGCCCTACCTTCCTATACTTCCCTCACCATATCAGTCATTTGTAACTACTACAAATGTAAGCAGTATAAATATAAGTGAAAAGAAAATAAAATTTACACTTAGAAGATTTAATTTGAACCTTGGTTCCACATCCAGCTGGTCGAAAATCAATTGGTCTCTCCGAGCTTCATTTACCTCATTGGAAATGAAGATGATAAGGCCAACTGCACAGTGTGTATTTAAGAATCAAATGATGTATGTGAATATTCTTTACACATCTTATTTATTTCTTTGCTCTATGGAATGACAGATTCTGCTCACTCACACTTCACCCCCATTTATAAGAGTTATCTGCCTAAGAGATTGGTGAGAGAACATATGGGCATGGAGGAAGTGAAAGCTTTTCTAGAGCCTCAGAAGTCATCATCGCTCATCATCAGGCAGCCCTCACTTCTTCTGTGTGCATTGTCCATAGCTGTCTCAGAAGTATTGGCAAGGAGAGGTCTCAGAGGAGAGCCCAGTGCACAACTGAAATGTTCCTGCCCCCTCCCTGTGCCCAGAATATTGGGGCCCAAAAGCTCTGCTTGTCAGTCAGACAGGACTGAGAAGTCCCCCTAACTTTTTCCTCTGCTACACTGACCATGCCTTAAGCACTCTGAACCCCAACGCTGCCAGCTCATCCAGGGCCCTGGCAGCAGGAGGAGTTTTGCCTTGTCACCTTGACACCAAGATGCTTTCTGAAGGTAGCTTTAGGGTGGGGCTCTTGACATCTCTGCTAAGCTCTGACCCATGGAAAGTAATTTGTTCCAAGCAGAAGACCCATGGAAGGGCTGGAGCTCTGGGAGGGATGCTCAGCTTCAGAGGGTGGGGACATCTCTGCGCAAGGAGTGGGTTTCTCACTGGAGCCTGCACTTGAATACTTTCCAGGAGAATGGACCCATGGCAGCTGCTTGTGGCTCTCCTGGAACACGCATTCTTGGAACGTAGTCACCATGTTGTAGAAAAGTCCAGGTTACGTGGAGAGGCCACCGTGGGTGCTCTGGCCAACCCCCAGGGTCGACCACCAGGAACGTGAGTGAGGACACCTATGGGATGTCTCCAGCTCCAGCTATTTTCTGACTTCATCCACTTGAGAGACCCCGAGCAACAACCAATTCACTGAGCCCGGTCAACCCCACAACTGTAAGTGTAATAATAAAATGATTGTGTCTTTTTTAAGCTATTAAGTTTGGGGGTAATTTGTTTGTAGCAGTAGTTATTGGAACAAGTGAGCATCTATAAATAGCCAGTCATATCAAGTCCTACGCCCAACCCAATATCTCTGCCCTTCTCTATCTTTCTTCTAAATCCTCTTGTATATTCTCCTCTTGCTAATGATAGCACCACCCACTCAGCTGGTGAAGCCAGTCATCTGTGAATCCTCTCTTTCTTTCTTTAACAATAAGAGCCGAAGTGGATAAAGCACCCACTGTGTGAGAGGATTTATGCATACATAGCCTCACTTAATTCTCATAGCATCTTTCCAAGGTGGGCACTCTGACCATTTTCCCATTGACAGATGATGGTCCTGAGGGACAGAGATGTTGAGGAACTTGCCTAAGGTCACACAAGAAAGGGGCAGAACCAGGATGCAAACTCAGAATGTTTGACTCTAAGCTGCGACCCTTGCTTACTGTGCACTACTGGTCATCAAACTTGTAACTTCACAGAGCCATTGCTATGCTTCATTACACCCCACTGTGGGTGTTTGGAATGCTGGCAATCATTGTCTAGCTTGTCTCTCAGCCTTTTCCACTGCCTGTCTGCAATGCACCTTCTTGGTGCCACTAGGGTGAGACTTCTTTGGCCCACATCTCCTATGGAATAAGATCTAAACTCCCTGGCAAAATTAAACTCCCTTTACAAGCACTTCATGGTCTAACTGTTGAAGACTTTCAACACCCACCCCCATGCACCACTCACAGTGTCACATGGAACTCACCATTGCCCAACATCCTGCTATTTCTGAGTTTACCTTTGGAACGAGCTGCTCCTCCTCCTGGAATGCCCTTTCCCACTCCATGCAATATTCATGACCCAGCTCAAATGTCACCCCCAATGGAAGCCTCCAGTCTAGCTCCCTTCATTCTCTGCACACATTTCTCACACTACATCATCACTGCTTGAGTGCTTATCAGCTTCCCCCACTTGCCGGTTGCTCCTTGGGGGCAGAGATGAATGTTATTCATCTTCTTACCCCAACCCCAAATCCACCTGTTGGCACATGATAGGTGCTCACTAAAATATTTGCATTAAAAGAATAAATGAATGCATGGATATGCCTGGGAGTTTATGGAATGGGCTGGGAAAGTAGTTAGAAAGTAAGGGGCATTGATGAGTGCATAGAGTGAGCCTGTTTTGTTTGTTCTGAGAGTAAAACAATCAGTGAATGAGAGGAATGAATGGCATGTGTCGCTAAGCAAGCTCTGGGGTCTGGACCGTGGGAAAGCGGGCCCCAGAGATTTCTAGTCTGGCCAGCAAAAAGACCAGTGCTTCAAGCTCCCTTCAGCCTCTGGCCGTGATGGCACTCAGGACGGGGACACTCCTCCACGGGTCCTCATTTCCTCCCCTGCTCTTACAGAGCTTATGAGTAATTGGAAAGGAAGCTGATAGGGAAAGCCCTGCAATAGCTGATGAAATGCTAGTAAATGGTTGCCTATGGCTGGCTGGCCCACAGGATAAACATCAGGCCAAATGCGTGATTCCTGTCACCTTTGGTCCCGTTCTGTGGTTTATCGTAAGCATTTCTCTTCCAGCCAACAGTTCTAGGAATCTTGGACTGGAGGAACCTACAGGAGCCAACAAATCCATATCTCTCCTCGAGACTGAGCATACCCAAAGTACTCGCTCACTTCTTAGATGTCTTCAGAACATGACCCATAGCTGCCTGTGGAGCCTGTTCTGGAAGTTTCTTAAGTAAGAGAGTTTGCCAACAAACACTGTTCTTTCCATTTGTCTCAGTCACTGCCAGGTCATATTCTGACTCTGTGCTACTCTGTGCTCAGCAACATCTGGCACCACGGGAGGACACGGAAGAGTGCAATGTACAATCCCTGCCCCAAGGAAAGGCAGGAGTGTGGGGGCCGAGGGCACAACCTCCAAGACAGACCACTCGGGCCAAATCCTGGCTTTATCACTTCCTAGCTACATTATCTTGGGCAACTGACTTCATCTCTCTCAAACTCAGTCTTACTGTCTGTAAAATGAATATAATCATTACTACCTTCCTCAGAGGGTGGGTCTATGAATTAAACTAGTAAGTACACACAAAGTGCTTAACACAATGCCTGACACAGAATAAAAGAGTCAAGCATGTCAGCTATCGTTACAACCCTTTGGGGAATTCACACGTGCACATACAAGCCATTACTAAAATAAGCAGCATAATGATGTCTTTTTATATATATTCTACACTATAACATGTGTTTACAGTTTATCTCATTCTATAAAGTAAAAGAATGAGAAATGCCAAAAGACAATTATTTGCTATAGGATGAAATTTACGGAGCTGAGAGTAACCTTAGAATCAATTTAATAGAGATCCATCATTTTGCAGAGAAGAAAAATGAGATTTAAGTAATTTTTGCATACCACGCATCTCACTAACAGCAAGTTTGGACTAGATTCCCCACATAATGTCCATTCCCCTACCTCATTAGTACACATACACAACCATGGCAGAGCTGAAAAGATAGAGAAATTCCACTGGGAGGAATCTGTCTGCTTGCTCTTTTCTTGGTGAGGGTAAGAATACAGGGTGAGGTGCTCTCTGAGTTGAGACAAGATAAGTCAGGCCAGAAATCTAGCAAAATCCTCAAATCAAAAGACCTATTCTACCCTCAGAGTGGAGCCATTTTTCTGCCGACCTTCATTGTGTAGAGCGAAAAAGCTTGTACTCTGTTAGGAGGCTCAAATTCCAGTCCTGGCCCTGTGACTTACTGGCCATGTGACTCTGGACAATTTGTTTCACTTCTGTGGGCCTCAGTTTCTACATTTGTCTATTCAGATTTACTGAGATTTCATTTATGATAGAAACCACAACTTCCAGAAAACAAAGACTGCATTTAACCGTTTCTTTGATTTTGTAGGGTGAGAAAGTACATTTTGATGCCACCTAAAAACGATTGGTAAGGAGAACTCCTAATCAATTCTGGTTTGGGCGCTGCCCTATTCAAATTGAGTTTTGCTCAAATTAACACTTAAAAAATGGTGACGATAAATGCTTGGAGAGCATGCTTGGAGAGCTCTCATCTGGGCATAAGTATTCAATCAACATGTCTAACGAATCAACAGTGAGGGCGAACTTGGTGTTTTCTTTGATCCTGTCTTTGGAATCAAAATATTTAGAATAGTTATCAAACTATTCACTCTTTCGTTAATCATAAAGCACGTGCTAAGTCTTTACACAGGTCTAGGTCTGAGCGAGGCACAATGGAGGAAAGAATAAAGTGGAGTCTAAACCCTCAAGGGTCTACAA